>NW_022196911.1:1322553-1328105 GCF_008632895.1 Mastomys coucha | reverse complement strand
GATGGAAAACATCAACATAAGGAGTAAAACTACACTCTAGAAGAAGCAAGAAAGTAATCTTTCAACAAGCCCACACAAACATAATTCTACTCTAACAACAAAAATAACAGGAAGTAACAATTACTTTCTCTTAATATATTTTAATATGAAAATTAAATATTTAATATTACCAAATTAAATTAAATTAAATATTAAAATTAACTAATATAAAATTAAATTAAATATTTAATATTACCAACATATCCTAATCGATTGAAATTCAAAAGTATGAGGAATTAGAAATGTGTTGGCTATCATCCAGTGGTCTCTCTAATGGACTTGAAATCTTGCTTCTCCTATCTCAGCCTCTCTATTAGTAGGATTGGTTATTTGATGTTTTGCACTATACTATGGTTTTCAGAACAGCTTACATATTTCAAAATTATTTATACAGCCAAAAGAAACATAGACAATTAACTTGGGAGGTGGCTTGTAAAAGAACAACAAAAAATGAGACTGAATGCTTTGCTTAATGTTTGTAACTATTCTATCAATTTTGAAGAAGAGGACTTTATAAGTTACTCTTTCTCTGAGATGAATGCTTTTCAAAATCATCACAGCCAATGAACCAGATTCTTACCCTCACCTAATGTCTGTGCTACCCTCCAAGCAGAACCATTGTTCACTGAAACAGTTGGTGAATGACTTCATGGATAGACCATCTTAATACACACACCATTTCTTAAATCAATGTAACCTCTTCTCTGTAGGCTGAGAATGAAGACAATCACTCAAGTCAAATAGCTTTGACCATAACAGGAAATCTGTACCCAAAAATCAAGTCTACAATTCATTCCTTGGTGCAGCAGAACTGTCAACTCTCAGCTTAGCTACAATGGAGGTAAAATCCTTTGGTGATGTGAGGGACAGCCTTATTACAATGAACTCCAATGTCTAAAAATTGTTCTTATTTTGGGCTTGTACCACAGTAAGAGCCAAGATTTTAAACTCTACTAAAGACAAAACAAACAAGCAAAAATACTTTATTTATTTATGTTCATTTAAAAACTAGTAGTGATGTATTATTTTAAAATATACAGTTAATATATTTGGAGTTATTTAAAATTTATATTGAGAAAAACACATATTTTCAGTATTGCTGTAGACAAGCATCTACACAAGACTGTTCAATTGTTGTTTTATATCAAACAACTTTTATAATATTCATTTTTATTGTTACAATATTTTATAAATTTTAAAGAATATGACAAAATTTAAAAAAACGAAAAGTATTCAAGGTATTGAAGGGGGGTTCTCTGGGAGGAGATGGGGTACAAAAGGGAAAGAAGAATGTGATGTAATTCCATTTACTTAAAATGTTTTTTAAATGTTAACAAATTCAGATAAATTGAAATAGTGTATCTTTTATCATCATAATGCGATACAACTTAAATCAATACAAAAAAATAAATAAAATAAAAAGTCTATGGCCAATGAGCTGAAGCAGGAAATAGGAGGTGGGACACTGGCAGGAAGAGAGAGACTTCTGGGAAATAGTGAGAGGGTGTGGGAGATTCTAGGGCCGGAAGCTAAGGAGGAAACAAGCTAGGACTGAAGGAGAGGTAACTAACAAGCATGTGACCGAACTCGAGATAGAAGAAAGGGGAGATTTGCCTCAGACTGGGATGCATGAAGCTGAGGAGAAATAACTAACCATATGAAAGACACAGAATAGATCGAATGTGTCATGTAAGTTACAAGCTAGTCGGGGAATGAGCCAAAGCTTGTGGCCGAGGCATTTATTAATAAACAATTAGTCTCCGAGTTGTCCTTACAGGAGTCGGGGCTGGGAAGGGAAACTGATTTCTTTTTTACAGTGGTGTGTCAAGATGTATGCAAAGTACCCTCCCACGATTCAGCTCTCCGGTAAGGTTGAGAAAACAGCTGAGACGTCTGTCTGCCCCAGGTGATGGGCAGGTCACAGCTCAGAGACTAGAAGTGAGCTGTAGACAGTCCTAATGAGAAGAAAGCGGAGCAGACTCCAAATAACCAGAGGCCTTGTCACAACCCAGAGGTGTCAACTCCTTGCGTAGCTTAGGTCCCAGAGCCCCATCTTGGAGCAGCCGGAGAATAGGAAATGGCAGACACATGAGCATGCATCTCAAACTCTCAGGTGGGGAGAAGCCACAGCACCCAGAAAATCAGCATGACATAGAGTTGGACATAAGAGGTCAGGCTGTTGCATGGAGCTGAACATGGGGGCCAGGCTACTACCTACAGATAAACCCAGAAGCAGATGTACCTAATCTCTGTAGGAGCAGGCTCTGTAAGGGAACATTCTTCAGGCTGTAAACATCCAGGGGGAGAAAGCTAAGAGTGGACATTCTCTGTGCTGTCCAGTCAGACCACAGAAAGGCTTTGCCAACTCTCCGAGCCTCTCACCAGGGAAGGCTTTACCACTGCCACAGGCTGAGTGAGGCATTAGGGCCTGGAGAGGCCTATGTTCATGTCAACGGCACACGTTCACTCCGGACGTCACTGGTCCCCTACTCAGACGACTGCTTGGATTCTTGTCAACGGACAGGGGCAAGGAAGGGAAGGCACCAAGTCAAGCCACCAGGACAGAGGTGGGAGCCAGTGGGAATGTCGGAGGCTCTAAAGTCAAGCCATCAAGCAGAGAGCAGATTCCTGGGAGTAGGGTGGGACTCAGTTGGTTCCTTTATCCTCCTGAGGGAACTTCTCAGAGCAGCTCAGAGTTCAGCAAGTAAGCAACTGGCCTCTAATTTTCCTCCAGCAGGACAGAAGTGGCCATAAACAAGATTAATGTGCCATCGGGAGGCCAGCCAGGACAGAGAAAGTTCCCAGGGTACCATTCATGGTCAACACTGTGTGCTATCTGCTTCCCAGGGAACAACTATGCGATCTGGTGGGCAAATATTTCTTACACAGAAGAGTCAAAGGCCTAGACAGGAAAGGTGATTAAATCTGAACTCTTAAGTGTTGGCTGACTGTAGGGTCTGAGTCTCCAGATGCAGTTGTTAAAGACAGTGTACTAAAAACCCCTGACAAATGTCAAGTATGGGCCTCTGCATGAAGCTGGGGTGGCAATGTTCCGAGGTAGTGGTTCTCGGCCTTCCTAACACTGTGACGCTTCTGTTCCTCATGTGGTGACTCCCCACAACCACAAAATTATTTTCTTTGCTACTTCATAATGGTAACTTTGCTACTCTTATGAATTCCAATGTAAGTGTCTGTTCACACCCTATGTGGGGGTCCCGACCCACAGGTTGAGAACCACTGTTCTAGCATCTGGCCAAAACAGATGCTGTGTCCATGAAGACGCAGCTACATGGGGGGAGTTGTCCCACTCTGCAGTCTCTCCTCCCTCTTTGTCCCTAGCAGCACACGTTCTGGGAGCTGTCAGCACAATTTACCCTCACCCCAAAAAGCAAGCGCTCTGCCTTTGCAGGCCCTGCCCATGTGCAGTGAGAAAAGCAATCCAGGAGGCCTGGGGTATTTTAGAAGAGTTGACTCCACGGAAGGGCTACAGTGGCTATCTGGGAACTCGCTCCATGGGGAAGACCTTGGGATGGGAAAAGTCAGAGAGAAGAGCTTTGCCTGTGGCTGGCAGCTATTGTCTGCTTTGATGCTTTCTTGGGAGACCACAAAGAAGACACTACTGGCTCTCCCGTGGGGTTTGGAACTGATTTGGAGCCACAGCATCCGCCAGGGTTAGGCCACATGCTACAGGCTGACAGTTAAAACTCTCCATTAGATAGTTAATCTTCTTTCTCTCTTTCTCACTGGCCAGAATTAAGACTTATCCCACGGCCTGACCTCATTTAAACAAAGTCAAGAGACTAAGTCCCCGCCAACGGAGACAGAGAACTGTTTGTTACGTTACTCCAGAAAATAGCCAACAGGTTGCTTTCCAGGCGCTTCCTTCTGGCTGGTGCCTGGAAGGAAGCTGGAGCCCCGACAAGTATGTGGGGTTAAGAGAGATTTCTGAGGATGAGAGACAATGAAAGCATTGGCTTGGGTGATCAAGTTGAAATCAGATAAGTTGGGCACACGCACACACACGCACACACACACTTACATACATCCATTTATACACACACACACACACATACATACATGCATACACATGTGCGCACACACATGCACACACACACATACATACATACATCCATTTATACACACACACACATGCACACACACACACACATACATACATGCATACACATGCGCGCACACACATGCACACATGCACACACACACACTTACATACATGCATACACACACGCGCACACACATGCACACACACCAACAGTGCTGAGGATTTTTCCTGAGGCCCACACATGCAAGGCAAGCACACCCCCATTAAGTTACCGCCCCCCCGCCCCCGTCCTTGATTTTTTTCCATGAAAACATAATTAACATCCTTTCTGTCTGAGCCTCTGACACTGTGGGATGTTTCTAGGGATTCCATGACCCTGGGGGGTAGGCGGTAAAGCAGCTGGCAGTGGAGAGGTTACGTGAAACCTCTTCTATGTCGCCTAGAATTCTGCCACAAGGTTTCAGTGCCTGCAGTCGTTTATAAGGTGATGTTTCTGCCCAATAGTAGCATTGCTTTACTAATCCCAGGTTAATGAGAAAAGGATGAAGGGGGGGTGGTTAATGCATAAATCATACATTTACACAGCCTGAAGGCCAAACTACATCACCATATGCACAGGGGTTTCATACTAAGAAGATAAAACATGTGGTAGACCAGACTCCACCACGCAGGACACAGGCAGGACACACTCGAAAAATGCCACCACACGTTCTTGCTTGTTGATTTTAGTGACACAGCATCACCAGTGTTAATATCATCAATTGTTTTAGTTTGAGACTTCATCCTTTGATCTATAAATTGGCTCTGGCTTCACAATGCCAAAAATGTAATGCAATTAACAAAGCTGCGTAGTCTTAAGTGTCCTAAGTTAGCAACGTCATAAATTAGTCTAAATTTAACACAAGAAGGGCCATCTACACAAAAATAGCTTTGTCTTTCAAAAAATACTTCCGTAATACTTAGATTTGCATGCCAAGATAACTTTCAATAGTTTAAATGGAACAGTTCATCTGGAAAGGGTTTTGTTTTTTCTTGGTCTAGAACTCAAGGGAAACCTTAATACATAGGTCTTACAGGGGGATATTCAGACAACCTGGAGCCAAGCCTTAGGGTTTCTTTTTGAGACAGGGTTTCTCTGTATAGCCCTGGCTGTCCTGGAACTTACTCTGTAGACCAGGCTGGCCTCAAATTCAGAAATCCGCCTGCCTCTGCCTCCCAAATGCTAGGATTAAAGCCATGCGCCACCACCACCCGGCTGTAGCAGCTTTATTTGTAACGGCCCCAAACTGGAAACACACTCAGGCATCTATTAAATGTCAGATGGACAAATAGGAGGTGGGACATCCAAGTAATGGATGATGATTCACGCATTAAAAGGAATGACAGTCGGGCTGGCGAGATGGCTCAGCGGGTAAGAGCACTGACTGCTCTTCCGAAGGTCCTGAGTTCGGAT
>NW_022196911.1:1299561-1322461 GCF_008632895.1 Mastomys coucha | reverse complement strand
CTCACAACCACCCGAAATGAGATCTGACGCCCTCTTCTGGTGCGTCTGAAGACAGCTACAGTGAATTATGCTGGAGAGAGCCAGAGCGAGCCCAGAGCGAGCCAGAGCGAGCCAGAGCGAGCCAGAGCGAGCCAGAGCGAGTGCGGAGGCAGAGGTCCTGAATTCAATTCCCAGCAGCCACACACATGATAGCTCGTGGACATCTGTACAACTATAAATAAATAAAATAAATATTTAAAAAAAAAAAAAAAAAAAGGAATGACAGTCAACTTGACTAGGCCACAAATGTCCCACATTTGGGAAGATGGTGTTCTATATGTTTCCTGGAGGGCATTTGCAGGTGAAATTAAAAATACATTATTTTTTTGCTTTTGCTTCAATTGCTTTACCAACACAGACTCCCACTATGTAGCTTAGGATGTCTTCAAATGGACAATCCTCCTGCCTCTGCCTCTGAGATGTTACAATTATAACTGAGACTCTAAACCTATTTCAAGGCAGATTTTGCTAGCTAATGTGGGTGGATGTCTTCCAATCAAATGAAGTCCTAAGTACAGGGTAATTAATTAATTATTAATATTAACCTCCCCTGAACAAAAGGAAAATTGCTAAGCAAAAGTCCAGAACTGAACTATGTCAGATGTGAACTACAACAGGACCTGTCCATCTCCCGTGTCTGCAGGCCTTTTCTATGGTAAGTTTTTGTACTAGCTAGTTTTATGTCAACTTAACATGAGCTAGAGCTACATCCTTCAAGGAGGATGAAGCCTCAGTTAGGAAAATACTCTCATAAGATCTGCTGTGGGCAATCCTGAGGACATTTCCTTAATTGGTGATCTATAGAGGAGGACCCAAGCGCCCTGTGGGTGCTGCCATCCCTGAGCTGGTGGTCCTGGGTGCCATAAAAAAGCATGCTGAGCAAACCATAAGGACCACACCAGGAGTAGCGCTCCCCCCACGGCCTCTGCATCAGCTCCTGCCTCCAGGTTCCTGCCTTGGCTGTCTTTGATGATGAACTGTGATAATGGAAGTGTACACCAAATAAATCCACCTCTACAACTTATTTTCGGTCACTGTGTTTCATCCCAAACTAAGTCAATACCCTAATTCTTAGTAAATAGAGTGTCTACTACTTTCTCCTTTCCTCCTAAACACATTCCTGTCTAACAGAGACCCCCATCACTGGCCTGCAGGAAATGGAGATATTCTAAAGAGATACTTTCGTCTCTCAATGTGATCATCAGACTGTTGAAACAATGGACCCCAGAGAAATGGAAATTTCCCCAGGAATCTCCTACAGGGAGAAGGAAAAGGCCCCAGACACCTGTCAGGCCACTTACAGGATGAGACTTTACACACTGAGCCATCTCAACAGCCCCACCTTTTCCCTCTTTTATTTGAGGCAAGGTCTCATGCAATCCAGGCTGGCCTTGAGCTATCCAGCTAACCAAGAGTGGCTTTGGACTCCTGACCTGCCTGCTTCTACCCCTCAAGTGCCAGTATTACAGGCACGCACACACTGCCATCCCTTTGTGTGTACTTAGATGCGCCGTCCATCCACTTGCCTTGAGTTCATTGGTGTCTGCCAGTTTGGCTTTGAGCTCAGTGTTGTGCTCCTGACACGCACTCAACTCCTTCTGCATCCTCTCCAGCTTCTTCTCCAGCTTCCTCATGGTAAGGTGGGCCTCCTCCCTCTCCACGGCCAAGGCCGAGCGCGCCTCTTTCTCCTGCTGCAGCTGGGCAATTTTCTGCCGAAGGAGGTTCATATGCACTTCTTTGCTCTCCAGTCTTTCTTTCTGAGTCTTTAGCTGGTTTGATACAAATGGATTTTTTTTTGAAGGAAAAAAAATAATTGAACAGTCAGTAAATATAAATGAATTACTCAGATAATGTCGATTTTTTTTTATCTGTACTTCAATGAGACTCATTTGCAAACCATCAAAAAAGGTCACTGGGTTCCTTTCCCTGATTGAATTTTTGTATTCGTATTTTTTCCAAGAATTAATTCTGTAGCTACAAAGTACGGGACAAAAGAGCCTCCAGAGTATGAGAAAAAAAAAGTCAGTTCTCCACAGCTGCTTCATCCCATATTCTGTGCCTCATAATCAAAATGTAAAATTACTTTTAAGACGAATAAAATAGGCTTATCAAGAGCAGAATAAGTAGAAAATAATAAGACACAGACAAATCCTCTTCAGTGCTCAGTGGCCATGATCCCTGCACCCATGTTTTATGAAACAAGAGCAGTCCCATATCATACTGAAAACCTGCCCCAGTTAATCCGAGCCCCCTGAGAACCGGGCTGAGTAGTTCCGAGGGTACAGGTCAATATATTCTTACAGAAGGAAGTACCCAGGAGACTTGTACGGAAGCTTTGTTTACAAACTTTGACTCTCCAAAACAGACTTCATGGAGATTTCACTTCTTCGAACTCTTTGTGTTATGCAGAGGGCCCATGAGCTCCTCCAACCAAGCAGAGAGTAAGGTCTTGGGACATCGCTTATGCTGCCAATCCAGTTGATGAAGGGAATTTGAGTGGTTTGTAGGAAATGACTCTGAGGGAGAGCGAGTCCTGGGCTCTGACTGTCACTTTGCTGGGTAGACATTAATTCCAGGCAGTGACATCTTTGATCACAAACACTGGGAGCGGGGATAGAGAAGAACTGTCAGATGCCCGAGCTGACGACTATAACATTACCCTTCATTGTCCCTTAAGTGTTATGACAATTACTAAAAATAAAAAACTACCTTGCATTTCTTGCCTATTTGTGACAGCTGTGTCCACACCTGGGTCAGCCTTAACCAACTTTCCTGATATTTCTCTAACCAAATCCCTTTTAACATTTTTGAATAATGGCTTCATTTGCTCTTTAAAATTTGCAAACATGTATACGATGAATTTTGATCTTACTGAAACCTTAGTCTACCTACATCACTTGACCTCTCTCCTCCTCCCACCAGGACCCACACCACCCACCTCCTCCCGACCACAGCCCTCTGTCACCCTTATTTTATAATTATCTTTATTATTACTCCTATTGCATTGCCACAGAATCCATTAAATGTTGACTGTGTTCCCATGGGTGTGGCATGATCCAATTTTTCTAATACGTTTTTATTTATTGTGTGTATGGTAGGGGGTCACATGCATGCCACAATGTATGTGGTATATGGAGGCTAAAGAAAAGCCTCTCCTCTTGGATATTATGGGTCAAACTCAGCCTGTCCCCAACTCCCCGTCTTCAGCCACTTCATATCGAATAGCACTGGGATACAAATGTCCATGGACAGATTCTGTACACTGGTAATTGTAGTGATAACATAATCCTTAAGAAGAAACAGCATTGGGTACTAAGAGAGGAAATCAATTCTCTGAAGAGAAGTGAAGAAAGAATTGTGGCCCAATTCGACATCCCTGACAGTGACCAGGTTTTCCATTAGAGAGAGAGAGAGAGAGAGAGAGAGAGAGAGAGAGAGAGAGGGGCCATGTAAGAACAGAGTTTATTCTATGACACAGGAGTTCAAATTTTCTGCTTCTTATATTAACTTCTCTGTGGGGCATATGTCTTTCCTGTCATAATATGAAGAAACAGAAGCATGTGATTCGCCCCAGGTTACACCGTCTGGCAGAGTCCAATGACCCAGCTGTGATTCACTGTGCAGCCTCTATACAAAATGTTTCTCCTAAGAAGCATTATGAGAACGCATCTGTGTTTCCTTTTTTCTCTCTCTAATGCTGATAATTGTAAGACTAATAATTATGCTTTATCCCCTTTATTTGTTCATTCATTCATTCATTGCTCTAAGCCATTTCTAACTCTGCCTTCAATCGGATGAAAAGAGCCCTTCTCTGTGCTTTCTGGCTCAATAGAGCCGGTATACACAGAACTGCTTGGTGCACCCAGCTTCCCTTTCACTCAAGAGAGCAGAAACTATGAGTTCGGTGTCTTGCGTCTGCAAGGCTCTCCTGCAAGCAAGTTTGGCCGGGAGAATTGTGGTCATGCTATAAACATAACTTCAGCTAGCCTCTTCCAGAATCTCCTTTATAAGACATCATTTGCATCTTTGGCTGCCCTCTTCCCCTCCTCCAGCCTTCTGCATGAAACGCAATTGGTTCTAGTGACTATTTTGGGCCATGGAGGTGAAGACCACAGCAGGGAAGGGCTGCCCTCAGATCTTCAGACCGTAGAACTGAGTCATGGCTTCTAAATACATAACTTTATAAAAGGCTTCTTAAACATGCTCGGTACTACAAAGGGCAATGTCCCCTACCTTTCTCTGTAAGTTGTGAGCTATGGTCTTGTTTTCAATGACAGCATTGCTCTCAAGGTGAACTAACTGCTCTATGCGAGCTAGAACTACATCCACACGCATGTCAAAGCCAAGGTCAGCAGCTACGTCGTGGCCCAATTTCATTTTCTCAGACAGCTGGTCCAGAAACTTCAGATACTAAAGCCAGAAACAGAAATGGAGATGGGACATGGAAGTTAATATGCAGTCTCCCCAAATCCTTCTCTTTCTCACAACCTTACACGTGGTTCTCTTTAAGGCCATCCCAGAGCTGTGCTTCTGACCTTGAGATTTGGTTGTGAACATTTGAACAATCTTACCTATCTCTACCATCTTCCCGGACCACAACCTGGACATCAGTCTAATATCAAACACATTCTAAGCCCTTCCATACGATGAATGGCCTATATGCCTAATTCTATCCGCGGTCTCTCTCTACATGTCTTAGCAAAGAGCCACTGAAACTTTGTCCCTCCCAGGCTGTCCCAGCACTTGGCAATCACTTCAAAACCAAAGTCCTTCATATATACACAAAAGCTAAGCAAGAGTTTTTGGGTGGTTTTGTTGTTATTATTGTTTTGTTTGTTGTTTTGTTTTGTTTTTTGTCAAAGTGCTTGAAGGAGGCTGGAAAGGTGGCTCAGTTGGTAAAGTGTTTATAGTAAAAGCAAGAGGACCTGACTGTACACACACACACATGTTTAAAACAACCAGATACTGAATGTGCCTCTGTAATTCTAGCATAGGTAGGCAGGGCTAGGAGTATGCCTTGGGACTCACTGGATAGACAGTACAAGCAAATTAGCAAGTTTCAGTGAAAGACCCTATCTCAAGAAGTCAGAGCAAGAACAACTGAGGAAGACATATGTTTCCAACCTTCCAACTCATAAACATACACACACACACACACACACACACACACACGGAAGTGGGGAACTTTAGGAAATATTCTTTAAAGTATTTAATTCAATATAGGCAAACAGCACTCTAAAGCAGAACTGTATGAAATTAGTCCGTTTGCAGTCTTTTAAATATTTGACTTATTTTCATGTGTGTTTTTGCTCTTGTGTGTGTGTGTGTGTGTGTGTGTGTGTGTGTGTGTATGAATGTATGTATGTATGTATGTGTACCACATGCATGCAGTACCTGAGGTGGCCAAAAGAGAGCACCAGACCTGCTACAGCTTGAGTTCCAGACATTTGTGAGACACCATGTGGGTGGGCGCTGACAAGGCCCTCTATAACAGCAGCAAGTGCTTATAACCCTTGAATCTCTGTAGCACCCACAGTTCACATTTTAAGAGACTAAACTCCCTCGGAGCTTAAAGGTCTTCCTTTTTTTGGTTGCTATAGTTTATCTGAGCATGTTCAGACACAGAATGCTAACTGTGTGCTGAATGAGAACATTAATCCATCTTGCTCTACAATAATTGCAGGATTGGAGTCCATCTCTGATATCTCCCTCTTGTTCCAGTAACTCCTCAGCATCTGGCACTTTCAAGCAATTGGATGTTGAAATGAGAACAATTTCCTGCAGTTTAAGTGTATCAGCTTAAAGCTCAGAACGATCTATATTTCAGTCATCAGGATGACATTATCTGTAAATGTATATTTTCCAATTTTGTTAAGTAGCATACAGATAAATACAACTTAATCATCTGTATATGCTACAGTAACTACCAATATAGCATCATTCACTATGCTTTGATGCCATAGACAATTTTACTAATGTGATGTCATGCTGTCAGTTCCTTCTTGCCCTGGTGGCTCTCCCTTTGGGATTCTACTTCATCTCTTATCTGTGCCTGAGCATAACCTAGCTTCTATTGATTGTATTTTAAGTGGAGGAAGAAGATATATGCCATAGATTGGCAGGATTAATATAGTGAAAATGGCCATCCTACCAAAAGCAATCTACAGAGTCAATGCGGTCCTGATCAGAATTCCAACAGTTCCTGAACTGAAAGGACAAATTTCAATATGTAAACACACACAGAGACACACACACAACAAGATAGCTAAAAACAATCCTAGATAATAAAAGAACTGTTGAAGGTATCACCAGCCCTCATCTCAAGTTGTACTACAGAGCTGTAAGAATGAAAAGTGCATGGTACTGGCATAGAAACAGGCATGTTGACCAATAGGGTTGAATTGAGACTCAGAAATAAGTCCACATGCCTATGGACATCAGCATTTGGACAAATTGGCAGACTACTGGGAAAAGATCTTTACCAATTACATATCTGAGAAAAGCTTAACATCTAAAATTTTAAAATCTCTTTCTGCTTCTACATGTAGCCCATTTACTCTGCATGGCAGGTTTACAACAGGCAAGAAGGAATTCAGCTGGGACCAAACCAAAGCCCCACAGAATAGGTGGCTCATTCAAGGACTTTAAAATGCCAGTTGATGGAGTTGGAGACAGCCCTGTAGGTGAGTGTATGACCTATTCTTGCTGAGGACCCATGTTTGTTTCCCAGCACCCATTCAAGTGACTCACAACCACTTCTAATTCCAGCTCCAGGGGATTGAATGCCCTCTACTGGCCTCCTTGTACACCTACATTCATGTGCATAGACACACACACACACACACACACACACACACACACAGAGTTAAAAATAAAATAAATCTTTTTTTAAGATTGCACTTGAAACATTTTTTTTTTTCTGTTTTTGTTCTGTTTTGTTTTGTTTTGAGACAGGCTATCATTATGTGCCCCAGGCTGGCTTTGAACTTAGTATGTAGCCCAGACTATTCTCAATCTCACAGTCCTGTGCCTTAGCCCTATACAGGCATGCCTTACTGGCTTAAAAAATCTTTAACTGTATAGACATAAAGGGTTGCTATGTGTTTTATTCATTTGTATCACAAGTTAGCATGAGTTAGAGACCATGTGTTCTACTCTGTATTACATGCAGCTAGATCATATTTAGCACTTAATCTCTGTACATCCTCACTTTCAATATTACATGAACTTGCCCTTACTACTTGCATCTGTGGAAAACTCACTGTGGACATAGTTAGCTTATGTAATTTGCTTCTATAACTGAAAACTACTTTGAGATAATTTCAATTAAGACTTGTAATACATTTATATGGCAAGAAGACAAAAGAAGTCAAAAGAGAAAAGAAGATTGGTCCTAGGGGCTCACATTTGCAATTCTACCACTTAGGAGGGAGGTAAGAGAAGTTCCACAAGTTCAGGGCCAGCCTGTACTAAAAAGTGAGTTCCAAGCCAGCCTGGGATACAAAGTTTAAGACCAGCCTGAGCTACAATGTGAGGCCCTATCCTTGCCAGAAGAAGAGGGAGAAGGAGGAAGAGAGGAAGAGGAGGAAGAGGAGGAGGAGGAGGAGGAAAGAGGACTATGTGCCCATAATGGAAAAAAGAAGCTGTTATTCCTGCCATATCCCACACCATCTCCATCAGAACACTAGTTATATCAATGATGCCCTAGTCCATCTGCCTTCTGTGTACTGGCATCTCTATGTATGTGACCCCCAATGTAGCCATGGCACTTACTCAACCTCTCTCTTTTTTTTCTTTCTTTCTTTCTCTCTTCCTTTCTTTCTCTCTTTATTTTTTGGTTTGCCACGCACACTTTGCATGACGGCAGTATTTAAGGCGTAAACTTCAAGGAAAGTCAGTCTCCTGCCTCTGCATTGTCGCCTGGCACCCCAAATTCAGAGGTAGCCCAGATATGTCCTCGTACTTGTGTGCTAGGAGCTCACCAAGATATCATTTCTTTACAACTAGTAAGAGAAAATTCGGACATTGCTCTCTGACCTTCACCAATGTTCTAACATCTTAGTCAAACCCTGGCTTGGAATGTTAAGCCATTTAAACTAATTGCCTCTAGCATTGTGGGTAAGGCATTAAAGCTTACAGAATGAGAGACCAGGGCAAGATCAGGTGAAATCCTCATTCTTAGTTAACATAAGGCAGGCCATATTAGATTTGTAGCTGAATCACTCCTAGGAACTAGCTTAACAAGTGTTCCCTGGGGCTAACCTCCGCTAGCCCAGAAAACTAGCATAGTTGAGAAATTTACTTAGGCCCACTCAGTCTGTAACCAAAACAACAAACTGAAGAACTATCTGTACCTGGCTTCTAAGCCAAGGTCACTTTAGTCAGAGCTAGCTTTCTTTTAGATTGTAATCTCTGTTTAGTTTTTGCCAAATTAACATGTACATACTTTGTTGTTGACTCATTGTGTTCCTAATGAAGGGCGGTGTACCTGCACCTTGTTTTGATGTATCTTGACCGTTGTACCACCTGACTCTTTCGAACCCTTTTATATCGACTATATAAACCTGACTCTATATTTGAAAAATACACTCAGACCTTACACCACTCATATTTAGACTGTTTGTCAAAGCCGAATCCTGTGCACACCTGGCCAGAACCCATCATCCCACGGAAAGGGACCCCGTAAGAAATCTCAGTCAGTGGCAGTTGGCGCCCAACGTAGGGCTTCAGTCAAGTAAGCTATCTCTTATTCTTTTTTCTTCTCTCAATTAATATTAGGCCGAAATAGGCTCTCACTAGGGTGCTGCAGACTCACTGATAAGTAGATCAGTTATAGGTGAGTAATCTTAAGTATTATGGGGCAATCAAAATCAAAAGGGAAATGGTTGTTTCTGTCAATTTTCAAGCACATGTTATTGGGCCGAGGCCTAAAGGTCTCAGATAAATCCTTACAAAAATTTTATGATTTCGTACTAAAAATCAGTCCTTGGTTTCTGGAGGAGGGAAGCCTAACATTAGAAGATTGGAAGCGAGTAGGTAAAGATATGAAGAGATTTCATAAAAAGAATGCTTCTAGAGAAATTCCTAGTAATGCTTTTGCTTTGTGGCAACAGATGAGAGATCTGCTGACTAAGAAATCAGATATAGAATTTTTAATGGAAGAAGTGCCTTCAGGATCCTCAGATGAGATAGAGGCAAAGTGTGTTACTGAGGATAAGAAAACTTTTAATACTAGCAAAGTAAGACAGAAGTGTAAAAGCAATGATGAGAGCAGTGGCCGTGATAGTAGATGAGAGTGATTCATATGCAGAAGTGGTAAAGTATGAATCTAAAAGAGATCAATTTTATAAGCTTGGTAAGAACAAATCATTGCTTACCGCACCAGTTAAATTCGAAGCAAGACGGAAGGTAGGAAAGCTGCCTCCGCCAATTGGCTTCGATGGTGCAGTGGCAGAAGCTAGAAGACAGAGAGATTTTATTCTTACATGTCCAATTGTGTTTTATGATGAGGATGAACCTCAATGGGAACCTCTACCTTTGGTTGGTTGGTTGGTTGGTTGGTTGGTTGGTTGGTTTTCCAAGACAGGGTTTCTCTGTGTAGCCTTGACTGTCCTGGAACTCTCTCCATAGACCAGGCTGGCCTCAAACTTACAGATCTGCCTGCCTCTGCCTCCCAATTGCTGGGATTAAAGGCATAGACCCCCACAGCCTGGCTCCTCAGTTTCTTTTAAGTACAAAAGAATGAAAAGGAGTTAGTCTCCCGAGTACAATTTTCTTAACCAAAGAGTTCCTGGCATGACAAATTTTGTCCCTATATTCTCGATCCTCTGTGCCTCCTTTTTTTGTTCCTGCTCTCTTTCCCATGGACCCTGGTAGCTCACAAGCTCTGACCTCTTCACCATTACCAACAAAACCTTTCTTCAACCCTGCTTTTTTGCATTCTTCTCGTGATTCTGCACCCCTCCCCTTCTATTCACACTGAGCACAGAGCAAATGTCCCACTTACTTACTGTTCTGTAAAACCACCTCAAAGTTATGATGCCCTCCCCATACTCAGGTCCTTCGCTGGTACTATTCTCTCTTGTTATTCTTGTCTCCTCTAACCTTTTGGTACTATCCCTTTAGGATAGGTACTTTCCCATGATGTCATCTCATCTCTACCAGTCATGGATTACTCAACAGTGGATCTAGGTTCTGAAACCTGCAGGATCAGACAGTGCTATGAGTGACTCTGGGTGAGTGTCATGGACAGTGTCAACATCACGTGACGTGTTTATCCTTTTTTTTTAACTTTTGAGATGCTGAGTATGTGGCTTAGGGCTTTGTGCATGGTAAGTGTATGTCTTACTGCTGTGTAGCATGATCATACAGGACCGCTGTCATACAAACAGCCTACCATAGACAAAAGCATCATCAGGCAGCAAATGACTACACTGTGATGTTCACAGTAATTAACTATACTTTATAGTCTATAGGAGGAAAAGGATCTTCAGATCTAAAAAGATCTCCGCATCCCATCCTCTCTTTGTGGTAGACCCATTAAGGATGCCACTTTCCGCCATGTGTGATAACTCACTTTGCACGCTCTGAAGATAGCATTTACAAGGCTTCATGCCTTTGTCTAAACTGTTTCCCCTCTATAGCACCTGCCTCTTCCCCCACTGTAATGTTATTTATCTTTCATAGATAAACTGATCTACATAAAACCTCCTTATCGAGAAATGCCTATAATACTTTATTAGTACTATGGCAGCTATAACATGCACACTAGTACAGCAGGGTATCTTAATGCCTGTCTTGTCTATTAAACCCTGAGCCTTTAATAATAGAAACTATGTATCAAATTTCATGTATCCCAAAACTACCAATATCTTAGATATCGGACATATAATAAACATATACCAGGTTACCTGGATTGACAATCAAAACAACCCTAAATAACTGGAAGAGACTTATTATTCCTGGGAATTTGCTTGTAACTCCAGACATGATCAGTGTAAACACTGTAGCGTTCAGAACATTCTCAGGTAGTTTTAGCATATGGCAGACATTTGAGCCATGAACTCGTCATCCCATTATTACTTTTTGCTTCTCTAGAAACAAGTTGTCTCTCACGACGTCTCCAGAAAGCAGCTCTCCCTCCAGGTGACTCAGCTGACCCTGAAGAGCCTCCAACTTCTTTTCTGCCTCATGGGCCCTCTGTAGGGCTTTCTGGTGAGACTCAGATTCATTTCCCAACTTTCCAACAAGCTCCGAGATCTGGGCTTCAAACTGAGAGGCCATCTGGAAACAAAGATGGAGAAGAAAGCGAAGCCTTGTTTAGACCCAACTAAGTGTTCAGATTCATCACTCCATCCAAGAAGCCTAACTACTATGACGCCCACTTCCAGATTCCTTGTAAAAATCACATTTAAAATAGGTCATTTTGTAGCTGTGTTTTCCCCTGTTTGAAATAAACCGGTATCTGTTATCATGGTGGCATGAATATACTTGGCCCAGGAGTGGCACTATTAGGAGGTGTGGTCTTGTGGAAGTAGGTGTAGCCTTGTTAAAAGAAGTGTGCCACTGTAGAGATGGGCAATAAGACCCTCCTCCCAACCACATGGGAGCCAGTCTTCTCCTGTTTGCCTTCAGAACAAGATGAAGAACTCTCAGCAACTCCAGGGCCATGTCTGCCTGAACAAACACTGCCATGCTCCCCATCTTGATGGTAATGGACTGAACCTCTGAACCTGTAAGCCAGCCCCAATTAAATGTTGTCCTTATAAGAGTTGCCTTGGGCTCTCTTGCTCTCTTGCCTTCTTGCTCCCACTCTATCCCCTCGCCCCTTCCCCACTCTCTCCCTATTCCTTTAAGCCCTCTCTCTCCACATGCTCATGGCCAGCCTCTACTCCTCTGTTCCTTTACTCCTCTATTCCTCTTCTCCTCTATTTTTCTTCTCTTCTCTTCCCTTCTCCTCTCTCTCTTTCTCTCTCTCTCTATCTCTCTCTCTGCCTTTCTCTGCTTCTACTATCCTCTTAACTCCCCTCCCCAGGCCCTTAATAAACTCTGTTCTAGGGGCTGGAGAGATGGCTCAGTGGTTAAGAACACTGACGGCTCTTCAAGAGGTCCTGAGTTCAATTCCCAGCAGTATGTCTTGAAACAGCTACAATGTATTTATATGAATAAATAAAATAAATCTTTTTAAAAAATAAATAAATAAACTCTATTCTATACTTTAAAAAAAAAAAGAGTTGCCTTGGTCACGGTGTCTGTTCACAGCAGTAAAAACCCTAACTAAACAGGTAACAAACTGATAGTGATGGATGTTTTTCATTTTTCCATAATTCCTTCAACAACTTTAGTCAGTAAATATTTAGAGATATCATTTACTTATCTCCAAAACTGCTATAAACTTAGAGATTTCCAAGCTAAGCTGGAAGAGGAAAGGTTCAGACAAGAAGTAATTTCAAGAACCACAAAAATATTGTTTCCCCAAGAAAGACTATTCCACCATTCTTAGTTGATTAAAGACTACATTTATTTATCATGAGAAGCAGCCTGGAGAGACTTCTATTTAGCCTTCTAATGAATGTTGGTTATTCATATCATAGACTTCAGTGGTATAATTATATACTAATATTACCATTTTAGTATCTGAAAGGTCTGAAAGGTCAAATTCTTTTTAATATGGTGACATCAAACATTCCCCCAGTGTTGGCATCCTTCCCAGGAAATCCCTGTCTTTTTTCTTGATGGTCCTGTCCCCAAAACCAAGAGCAAAAATCTAATCACCCAGTTAAAATGTTCTTTCAGACCACCCACATTGATTTTTGTGAATTAAGTTTTTAGGAAATGTTGAGTACTATAAAAGTGGGATAAACCACTGGTGAATAAATATGCTTTCTCTTGGTTTTGGAAGCAGAAAGGAAAAGAGTAATGGATGTTTACATGGCACTACAATGCTAATCGTCTTGACTGGTTTAGCTTTTTACAGTCTAAATTAAGAACAGAAAACAGGCTCTTCCCCGAATCCCTAGTCATTTCTACAGAGATACTAATACAAGACACTGAAACTGCCATCAGATTTTTTGAAATACTATTATAGGTAAGCTTTGATCTGGCTTACCCTCAGACCTTCAATAAACATAAATTAGGGAAGAAAATCCACATTTACTTGAGTTTTCATTCATCCCTTTATAATATAATACAATACAGTAAATATGTATTATGAAACATCCATTAAGGGCCAAAAATATAAATTGTCAAAAAAAAAAAAAAGAAAAAAAGAAAAAAAACTTCTGTGATCCTCCAAACAAAGGCCACAATTATTCACTTGCTTAAAATAATATGTCAGTTTTATATTGTTAAGATATAGTTAAGATTATGTCATGTATACAATTTTCTATCTTTTTTTTTATACCTATTAGTAGTTTAAAAAACATTTTATATCACTCAAAACTATTAGCACTTCAATGGTTGCATTAAGAATCCATCATGAGGAGCCAGAGGCATGGCTCAGTGCTTAAGAACATTTGTTGCTCTTGTAGAGGACCAGGGTTCAATTCCCAGAACCCACATGGTAGCTCACTACGTCTGTAACCCCAGTCCCAGGGCCCAGTGACCTCTCCTGACCTCCAAGGTACATACACATACATACAGGCAAAGTACTCATACATTAAAATAATAAAATAAATATATTTTTCTAAAACTTTCAAAAGAATCCATCACAGAACTGGGCACAAAAATCAGTTGTTCAACTCATGCCTACCCTGTATGAGATTGTCGTCAATCTCTAAAACAATTCACCATTAAAAACAATCCAGAAAATTCTCAGTACTAGAAGACAGAAGCAAGACTGTCAGGAGTTCCAGGCTAGCCTGATCTACATAAGACTGTACCTCAATATCCCTACCCCCAGCCCAAACATCCCTAGACAAGAAAAGAGAATGTTTCTTCTGGTGATTAAAGCTGTCCAAACACCAGGCAGCAAACAGGTAGGGGGTCCAGGTCAATGGAGAAGGCCAGAGGCCCATCAACTGCTTGTCCCAGAGTGGGCCCAAGTGATACCTGGAGGAACACTGGACTGAACAAACTGAAATCTCCTATGCTTTTATGGCTTTCCGAGTACCAAGCCAATAATACAGTTCATTCTGTCCTCCAGTGAGTATTTCACATCAGTGTCTGGCGGTAAATTACTCAGAGCCATATTTGAGAAACTGGTTTTCCCCAGGGGAAAAAATGTAACATTATCACAGAGCCGAGGATTCTGAAAAGCCTCGATTTGCATTGTCAGCTCCTAGAACTATCACTAATACATGTGCTTAGAGTTCAGTACAGTGTGTCTGTCTCTGTCATCGGTATTTCCGCTCCAAAGTATGGATTTACCCAATCATATGTTCTTTCCTTAAAGAGTTATTTTTTTTCTTAACTTTCATAAATTTCCCTCTGTTGAGCAGATGTCGGTGACCTATCTTACAATACCAGCACTTGGGAAGTGGAGGCAGAAAAGGCATGATATACTTGGATACAAAACAAGTTCCAAGGCCAGCCTGAGCTAAATGAGATCTCATCTCAAAATAATGAGACAAAGATATCTTCCTGTGTTTCTCAAGCTTTTTAACCTATAGTCTCCGGTCAGCTAGAAATCTTTCTATAGAAGACATAGGAGAGACAAAAGCATTTGAGTCAAGTAAAGCCAAGAGGATCCTGCCTGCACACCTCCGGTGTGGACCCAAGAATGCTCCAAAGTGCCTGGAAATTTGAACTCAGGCCACTTTGCAAACTACTAATAAGTAGGTGGTTGAACTGTTCAGAATGTATCAAACTGCTACACCAGAGTCTTTGGTCTTAAGCGGAGCAAAGAGCTGTAGCCCTTCCCAATCTAGCCCATCACAAAGCTGAACTTCTGAAGCTTAGCTAGCTGTCAAGGAATACCACACACTGAGGTTTGGGGTTGTTTTGGGTTTTTTTTTTCAGAGCGAAATTTATATAAATTTATTCCAAAACATTAACAGTGTCATCTGACTCCATTCTTGAGAACATCGGATACCAGTTGCCTGTGTTCCCACCCAAACTATGCGCCTGCTGTTTCTTACACCAAGAAGTCTAAAGAACCAACAGGCTCCTTCCAGCCTCCCTCGGTGTCATCTAAATGTATACTTGATGTTCTGAGGGTTTCTCTGTTGAGGACGTAGGAGGCTTAGCCATGAGTGAGGGTGTCACAAAAAATACACACTTCAATCTGGTTAAAAAGGCAATTTAGCAAACTATCCTCCAAAAAGAAGCAAAGGAATTTTGGGAAGTTAAGGCACAATGGCCTGAGAGGTAACTCACCTCCCAGGGACAAGAATCGATGGATCTCCCCAGAGAGGCCCTTTGCTCTGAAACTCTACCAAACAACAACCCAAGAGCTCTGTGGCCAGGAAACGCCTCCTGGATCACCTAAGGTCTGGCACCTTTTGGACAGAAATAACTTTTTCTTCTTATTCAAGTAACATCTTTCACTTTGGAAGTATATAAAATAAATTATTGGGTAGCAAGGCATAATATCACCAAGTTCCTCTTTCCTTCGTGTCAGTATGTGTGACCAACAATACTGACCAGCTAACCCAGCTCCCTCCCTCTTTATTCAAGACAATTTTTGTTATAGGTTAACTTGGTACCAGGAAAAAAAAAGTAGGTGGTTTAATCCAGGACCTCAAAATGGGACTTATTTAGACAAGCTCTTCACAGAGACAACCAATTTACAAGAAGGTCATTGGGATGAAATCTGGTTAATTTGTCCACTATCTTTATAAAAGGAGAAACTTGGTTGCAAAAACAGAAATACATAAAAGGAAGATACTGTGGAGAGAACCTGTGTGCCAGCCAGGGATGGCCTGGGGCCGTCAGAAGCCAGGTACGCTGTACGAACACAGGAACCAGCCCTAACTACACCTTGACTGTAGAATTCTAATTGCCAGAACCATAAGCTCGGAAGTTCTGTTGGCATAACCCAGTTAGTGGCACATTGCTAATGCAGTCTAGGAATCAACTACAACTAGAGAAGATGGAGACACTACACCTCTCACTGCTTAGACACTACTGCACCTAGGAGTGAGCATGCAATGTAATTTTTATGATGGCATGTCAGTGGAAGTCAGCTGGTGCCTCTTAAGAAATCTCTGCTCTAGTAAGTGGCAGGAAAATGATAGTGGGTTATGGGCTGGCGAGATGGCTCAGTGGATAAGAGCACTGACTGCTCTTCCGAAGGTCCTGAGTTCAGATCCCAGCAACCACATGGTGGCTCACAACCACCTGTAATGAGATCTGGTGCCCTCTTCTGGTGTGTCTGAAGACAGCTACAGCTACCCCACAGCGAGCGGGAGCCAGAGTTGGGGTGGGGCGGCAGAGTGAGCGGGTCCAGCAAAGGTCCTGAGTTCAATTCCCAGCAGCCACACACATGAGGGCTCGTGGCCATCTGTACACTGTACAGCTACAGTGTACTCATACAAAATAAATCTCTAAAAAATAAATGATGGTAGGTTATGAGATTTGGAAGACTTGAGGTGTAGAACTTCCCTCCGGTCTTTGGGAACATGAAGCTGGGCCCACAGCACCTGCAGAGCCTTCAGACAGTGAGACTTTCCAAGTGAGGCTAGTAAGTAAAGATGAGCAGAGAGAGCAAACTGTCTAGATCAAGGCGGATGGGCTTGTCTGACTCTAGATTTAGTTTAAGAAATGAAGAAAAATTGATCAGGTCATACATATCATCTCATATAAAATCAATTCTCATCCAGATTAGTAAATTAGGAGAGACCTCAGACTGTGGAAGTTTTTACCTCAAAAATGTACTATGTGTAAACTAAGTCACAGTCACAAGAAAAGAATAGACTTACCCTCAGGGATCTATATACATTACAGGATGCAACTCGGGAGAAAACAAAACAAAACAAAAGTGTGCACTGGGCTAAAGAGGCCATGAGAATTGCTTGCATAGTATGCATAAGTAAAATCTTTAAAAAAGCGTTGCATGTTTTGGCCATCATGCAAAAATTCCTTGTTCTTAAACATCTGTTACATGTCCTGAAATTCAAGGCTAAATAACATCCAAAAAGTCCTTTTTCCATCCAGCAGTAGGACCTTTCTCTGAAGCGGAGGGTTTCCATCAGAGATGGCTGTGCTCTTGACAGGGAGGCATTTGGCCATGTCTAAAGATACACAGTGGTTGTCTCAAACTGGGGCTGAGGGTCCCACTGGAATCTAAGAGAAAGAGATTAGAGATGCTACTAATGCCCTAGGACACACAGGATGCTGCCACCACCTGCCACTGCCACACACACACACACACACACACACATACATATAAAACATGCACACACACACATACACATTACCCCATACAGAGCTGGGTATGATGGTGCACACCCAGCACCCAGGAGGCCAAGGCAAGAAGATCAGGAACAGTCTGCCTGCACAGCAAGAGCTTCTCTTCAAAATAAATAAAGAACAAGACTATGCAGTCTAAATATCAACAGTAGCCTGGTTAAGAATCCCTGCTCTAAGACATGACACAGTTTTTTAAAGAGAAAATTAAATTTTGCCAGAAGCAGAAATTCAAGGAAGAAGTAGAGATGACTTGCTGAAGAAGTGAAGGACTGTGTCCTTGATTCTACTAGGAACTGGAAATCTAGGAGAGGGAGTATGGATAGCCAAGGAAGGAGGAAACAAGAGAAGCAACGTCCTGCAGGTAAGAATGCACAGGAGATGGACGCAGTGCCAGGACAAGCCTGCAGGGCCTCACACAGCATGGCTCAACAGCTGGTAGTCAGGGTAGCTGGCAGGGAGAGGCAACTTCTGCCGCACAGACTCATCAACTTCTAAAAGCCATTCTTCAGAAAACATTTCTAAGACAATATGTAGAATCCATTTTCTCCTGATTTTACTTCAAGAGGAATCACACAAGACACCAGCTATATGCCTGATTTGGGTTTGTTTTTTTTTTTTTAAATGGGAAGTGTGACTACTGAGAAAAATTACAGGGTAGGGGAGATGGAGAAAGATGCTAAAAAGACAAAATCATTCTTATCTGTTATGGGGAGGGAGGGAGGCAGGGAGACAGGGGTGGAGGGAGAGAGGAAGGCATAACTAGCCCAACCTATTTCACTACTTTGCTTTAGAAAATAAACATATGCATCATGCTGGCAACTGTATGCCATGTTCCTCATGATGGAATTAAAATAACATGGGGAAGCTGAGATATATAGAATGAAAAGCAATAAAATGTGGGGTGGGGGCATTAACTATTAACACACACAGATCACCACTCAAGACAACTTCCTGAAATTCTTCCCAGTTCTGTAAATGATCTCTAAGTTACCAGGGACAGAGGAGAAGAGAGGAGGAGAACACAAAAGACACAGGACTGACCTGTGGGTAAGCAGCATCGAAGATGACTTGTCTCCTTTGAGTGAATCTAACATCAGAAGAACTATCTGTACTGTGATTCTACAGGCACATGTGGTGGTTAGAATCGATATGGCCCCCATAGATTGACGTGTTTGAATGCTTGGCCCATCAGGAATAGTACTATTAGGAGGTGTGGCCTTGTTGGGAGTGGGATTGGCTGGGTTAAACAAAGTGTGTCACTGTGGGCTTGGGCTTTAAGGTCACTTCCTATGCTCAGGCTCTGCCCAGTATGGAAGAAAGTCGCCTTCTGGCTGCCTTCCAATAAAGATGGAAAACTCTTGGCTCCCCCAGCACCATGTCTGCTGGGATGCTGCCATGCTTCCCACCATGATGATAATGGTCTAAACCTCTGAAAATGTAAGCCAGCCCAATGAAATTGTAAGAGTTGCCTTAGTCATGGTGTCTCTTCACAGCAATGAAATCCTAAGACCACACGTGATGCCATTTACTTTCAAAGTTCACTACCAAGTTCATAATCTGGCATCAATGATCCCTGTAACAGTCTGGGCTGACATCAACTCCACTAAGTAGAACACTGTAGACAATGGTAGTTATTAACAGTATGAATATTGGCAAAATTAAACGTGGATCTACTCTCTACCCAAATGGTCCCTGTTATTATTTATTAAGTAGGTCTGGTCACTGGCTCTCCTGGGCCTCGGCACAGTATGCATAGGACAGAAGAGAGGATGGAGGGAAAGAGACATGGCAGCAATAGTTAACCTTTGTTGTTTCGATTGGCCAGAGAATGTGATAAGGGTATGAAACAACTCCTCCACTGAATGCCTTTAATAAATAATAGCCCTGTGAGGCAAATATTAATAACATTTCCTAGCAACACTTGGCCTGACCTGACCCTTCAGGACAGTAAACCCTCATCATAAATAACCTAGGCAATTTATAGTCTCCATTCATCCCACCTGGAGTGGCTCATGGGCTCCATGTTAGCACAGTAAATGTGGCTGGTGATGGGGTACAGTCTCAACCCCTTGTAGAGAGATGTGTGTGGCTGATATATGGGGGTTTTCTATATATTTATTTTATAAGTCCATGAATACCCTAGATTCAAATGCATCCTGGGGTATGTATGTAGTAGAACAGGCCTGAAATTCTAGCACTCATGAGGCATTATGAAGCAGGGGGATTACTGTGAGTCAGAAGCCAGCCTGGGCTACATAATGAAACTCTACCTCAAAGAAAAACACCACTCATTCACCCTAAAAAGGAAAGACACGGGCTGGTGAGGTGGCTCAGGGGTTAAGAGCACCGACTGCTCTTCCAAAGGTCCTAAGTTCAAATCCCAGCAACCACATGGTGGCTCACAACCATCTGTAATGGGATCTGACTCCCCTCTTCTGGTGTGTCTGAAGACAGCTACAGTGTACTTACATACAATAAATGAATAAATCTTTAAAAAAAAAAAAAGGTAAGATATAAAAAAAAAAAAAAAGAAAAGAAAAGACACGATGAACCTGAAGAATTTTGCAGTTTTGAACAGGGACTGTGACCTTTGCTAATAAGACGAGAAAGTAAAATCTGTAAAAGTCAGGAGGGCAGCTTAGAGATAGAGCTTCCTCCCAAGTGTGAAAATCTGGGTTCTATCATCAACATTGCAAAAATGACCCCATGCTTAAAATACTCACTGTGTGAGCAAGACAGCCAGGCATGGGCCCCAGCACCGACTTCAAACAGCAATGCCTACGGGCCTGGTGGCTTGCCTATAATTCTAACCTTGAAAGGCGGAGAGAGACAGGGACTCCCCAGAACAAGCTGTCTAGTGAGGCTGACCACACTACCAAGCTCTGGGGTTGACTAAAAGATTCTTTCTCAAAAAAAGTAGACAGAAGTCTACCAGAAGGTAGTTACCTCCAGCTAGCACAGACCCATTCCCCTACATGCCCCCAGACACATGCAGATATATACATACAACACACAACATACAACATACAACAAACATGGTGGCAGAGGAGAGAGAAGAGGCAAAGAAACCGAGAAAGAAAGTCATTGAAATTTTCAGAAACCATGATCTCAGAGTCTTGGGGAAGTTCACACCACCATGCATAAATGTGTAGGAGGGACGGGATTCAGCTTGGATGTCTGATGTCAACTCCATGATGGCCAACTCCATGAATGACTCCCACCTTCCTATGTACAGCTGGAAGTGGGGCAAACATATGTTAACTAATCCCAAGAAGTGGCTGCTGAATATGCTAAGCGAAGGCTGAGGAAGTTGTAAATGGCCATGGCCTACTCACCCTTTTCTGGCTCTCTTCCTCAATGCCTAGCTCTCGAATCCTCTCCAATATGGCGTCCTCTGTGGACTCAGCTATGTGGAATCTGCTGCAAAGAAGAGCTACAAGTTTCTTCCTGAAGCAGGAGTTCTGGCTCTGCAAGGCTGTGACGGCCTCCCTGCTGGCCTTCAAGCTCATGTCCAGCTCCTGGCGGCTTTTCCTCAGCTGGGTCAGCTCCTGCTTCGAAGCATCCCAGGCTCGCTGAGACGCAAGCAGCCGTTCTTGGTAGAGCTTAGCTTCCCTTTCTAGAGCTGTTCTCGCCTCGGCAGCACTGAGCAAGTCCTGAAAAGTTACAGAATGAAAACAGTAACAGGTATGTCTGCATTCGGAAAAGTATCCCCTTGCCTCGCTTTCAAGTGTCTCAAAGACCAGAGGGTTAGATGTGCATTACAATTTTAGTTCTAAAATCCCTCCATTGATGCATAAAATTGTTTGGGCTGGAGAGATAGCCCGGTGATTAAGGGAACTAGCTGCCCTTCTAGAGGACCCAAGTTTGAGTCCCAGCACCCATATGGTGCTTCCTAACCATATGAAATTCCAGTTCCAGGGTAGCTGACACCATCTTCTGACCTCCACGGGCACCAGGCATGCATGAGGTTTACATTTATACATGTAAGCTAAACATTCACACACATGAAAATAAATAAATAGATAAATCTTTGTATTTAACCAAAAACCTGCTTGTCCAGCATGCACAGAGCCCTGGGTTCAAGCCCCAACACCACCGAGAGTCAAATGCAGTGGTGCTCAACTGAAAACCCAACACTCAGGAAGTGAGTGCAGGAAACTGGAAGTTCAAAGGCATCTTCTGCTACACAGGAAGTGTGAGGCTAGCCTGGGCTACATAGGACAGTGTCTCAAAAAAAAAGTTATTTGGGGCTGGCGAAATAGCTCAGCGGGTAAGAGCACTGACTGCTCTTCCGAAGGTCCTGAGTTCGGATCCCAGCAACCACATGGTGGCTCACATGCATCTGTGATGAGATCTGACGCCCTCTCTGGTGGGTCTGAAGACAGCTACAGTGTATTACTCCGGAGCGAGCAGGGCCTGCAGAGGTCCTGAGTTCAATTCCCAGCAGCCACATACATGATGGCTCATGGCCATCTGTACAGCTACAGTGTACTCATACACATAAAATAAATAAAATAAATCTTTTAAAAAAAGTTATTTGGATAGAGTTGTTACTTTAATCTCATTTTTTAAAAACTAGACTGGAAACATACACACACACACACACACACACACACACACACACACACACACACACACACCAGGGCAACAATGGTATATGCCTTTAGTCCCAGCACTCAGGAGGCATAATCAAGTGGATCTCTGAGCTCACAGCCAGCCTGGTCTACAGAGTGAATTCCAGGACAGCCAGAGCTACACATAGAAACTTTGTTTCATAGACAGACAGACAGACAGACAAACAGACACTAGACTGGCTATGTCTAGTATCACTCCACAGAGAAGAGCTACTCAAGTTCACTGACTAACTTTTCTCTCAGAAAGAGACAAGGAAATCTGATAGAGCCTGAAGAAGGAGCTGAAAGCTCTGTGATGGGAAAGTCAACTGAAAGGGGTAGATAAGGGCCCCCTCCGTCAAGTGCCAAAACACACAAACAAGATCAAGCAACTGGTTACCCTGCCTCACGTTATAGTCTTGCTGCTTAGTTAACTAAAGGATTTGGGGGATTGCTCTTTATTTAAAATAGAATGTTGGGGCAACAGGCACTAAAAAGACACTATCCTTGAGCAGAGACTGGCCCAAGTAATGGCCAAGTAATATTTCTGGCCCTTAGTTAAAATACTGTTTCTTTACATTAGGAATGGTCTTTAAAGGAATTGATCTCCACCAACAGTGAGAAGACAGGAAACGGGGTAGGCTGAAATGTTACATCCTACTTCATAGAGAAAATACAACATCTTATGATAATTCTAAATCAAATAAATAAAGAAAAATAAAGAAGCGAGGAAGTCTCTGTCATTGGTTGGAAAGAAAGGCTACCCAAAGGCAAGTAATCAGGAAGCCTGGCCCTTGCAGGACAGCAGCTCATTGGAGAGGTTAGTCAGGAAAGCCTGGCCCTTGCAGGACAGCAGCTCATCGTAGAGGTTAGTTAGTCAGGAAAGCCTGGCCCTTGCA
>NW_022196911.1:1295181-1297851 GCF_008632895.1 Mastomys coucha | reverse complement strand
CTCATCGTAGAGGTTAGTTAGTCAGGAAAGCCTGCCCCTTGCAGGACAGCAGCTCATCGGAGAGGTTATTTAGTAAAATGCTTCTCCTTTTAGGGTTTTGGTTTTCCCTTTTTCAAGAGAACTCATTGCTGCTGCTAGTTAAATCACAGGCCTTAAGGTAGAGCCAAGAGTCCTTTATTGGAGACACTCTATCTTTAGCACTTACAGATTTCTCTTCAGATAGGAGTGTGGTATCTGCCCACTTGCTCAGTTTTAGTAACCAGGATCAGTGTTGGTGATAAGCAACTGGACTCATGTTTTTACTTAGAAAACCAATGCCCTCCCCACCAGTGGTGGTGCACACCTTTAATTCCAGCACTTGGGAGGCAGAGGCAGGCGGATTTCTGAGTTCGAGGCCAGCCTGGTCTACAGACTGAGTTCCAGGACAGCCAGGGCTACATAGAGAAACCCTGTCTCAAAAAAAAAAAAAAGAAAAGAAAAGAAAAGAAAAGAAAGAAAATCAATGCCCTAAATTTAGTGACACAAGGGTAAATGTCAACCCTAATGAGTTCAGAGTTCCAAGGCCATATAAAATATTACATATTTGCTTATATATGGAAAGAAGCCCTGTTGTGCAAAAGTAGGTGTCTCTCATTGTCATTATTGATATTTGAAAGCAGCTTTTCACAATAAGCCTTTGGGATTCATTAAAAAAAAAAAAATCGCTGGGCGGTGGTGGCACACGCCTTTAATCCCAGCACTTGGGAGGCAGAGGCAGGCGGATTTCTGAGTTCGAGGCCAGCCTGGTCTACAGAGTGAGTTCCAGGACAGCCAGGGCTATACAGAGAAATGCTGTCTCGAGGAAAAAAAAAGCCAAAAAAAAAAAATCTATCAAAGCCAGATGACTCAGTGGTTAAAGGTGATTGCCACCAAGCTCAAAGACCCTCAAGACCCATATGATGCAAGGAGAGAACCAATTTCCCCATAAGTTGTCCTTCAACCTCCACACATTCACATAACATGCTAGCAACACACATAAGAATAAATAACAAACAAACAAATAAAAGTAATAAACAAATAAATAAAAATAATAATTTAAATCTATCAGATGCTAGAGTATGGTGGACATGCTCACAATTTTAAGTAGATTAGTCAAATGTCCCCTAACACCAAGGAACAGCACACATAATTAAGATGTTTCAGCTTTAAAGAAGGTTTCTACCCTACTATCAGACTACCAACTTAGTCTAATGCCCTGGAAAAGCAGTTCGCAACCTGGGAGTTGTGACCCCTTTGTGGGTTGTTGGATGACCATTTCACAGGAGCCACATATCAGATGTTTCCATTGTGATCCATAACAGTAGCAAGCCTACAGGTATGAAGTAGTAATGAAAATGATGCTATGGTTCGGGGGTCATCACAACACGAGGAACTATACTGAAGGGTTGCAGCATCAGGAAGGGTGAGAACCACGAGTCTACAACAAAGCACCACCTCTTCTTAAATATAAGCTCCCATGATAATGTCTAATTACATAGCTTGGATAGATTCTTTTTTTCCTGAAAGTGTCCAGCCTGGCGAATTCTGAGCTGTTTTTCTATGAAATATAGGATCCGGAGCCAGCAGCAGACCTTGGGGACACTCAGTCCCCTGCATCCTGGCTAATTATTCTGAGACTCAGGCATTGTTGTACTGGAAACAGATGTCCTCGGGACTGCACACTCAATTACCTGTGCAGTCCCCAGGAGCAAGCCACTGGAATGGAGTCTTGTTGCATGACTACCCCAAGGATACACTGAAGCATGAGACATATGGTGACAGGAGCATAGAGAGCCGGGACTTAGTGACTGCTGTCAGACCACACTGACACAGAAGGAGAAACACACAACTTCTTTCCCAGGAAACTCAGAGGTGACCTCCACTGGGGATACATCTGCAAATAAGGGCAGGCACTGTGCAGATGGTAGTGCTAAAAACATTTTTTAATAACTAGCAGGCCTTGCTGGGTGTGATACTAGATGCCTTTAATTCCAGCATCTGAAAGGCAGAGGCAGGTGGAGCTCTGTGAGTTCAAGGCCAGCCTGGCCTACCATAGTAAGTTCTAGGACAGTCAGGGATACATACATAGTCCCTGTCTCAAAAGTATCAAAATAAGAGTAGTAGTAATTAATAATAAGAAGACAATAAACAAATCTTCAGGTTTGGCCCTACTAAGTCAGCAAATGAATAGTAATGACTTCACTATTACATTTAATGAAAATGGTCTAAATAATATAAAGCAGTCAATGAAAGGCAAAAATCAATCTGAAGCCAAAAAGAAAAAAAGTCCCCATTGGTTTGTGTACTGTTGGCTCAGTGGATAAAGTGCCTGTTTCAAATGCATAACAACCTAAGTTCAAATCCAAAAACCCCAGTTTAAAAAGATGTAGGCAGCCGCTTGGACAAATCCAAGATGGCGCGGTTCCCGATACACTGTAGCAACAGACTATTCCACTGCACATGCGCCCCTCCCGAGTGGGTGTATGCTAATGAGGGTCTGCCAGAGAACCAATCCAGGAGGACTTGGCAGCTCAGGCTTGGGTATATAAAGAGCTCTCTCCGGGCAATCAGAGCCATTCCACGCCACTCCACAGAAGCAAGCAGACCTGTAGCACCGAGGAGGAGGAGGAGGGTGGGGGAAGAGGAGGGGGA
>NW_022196911.1:1291306-1293806 GCF_008632895.1 Mastomys coucha | reverse complement strand
CCCACCAGGTAGGCACACTCATGCGAATAGGGACAATCTGAGTATATGCTTTTGATATAATACCTAACAAAGTGTAACATGCAAATGTCTTTTAAAACCATAATTCTAGTCCCCCAGAAAAGAAAATCACAAAGAAAACTATGACTACAAGCTAACTTATAAAGTATAGATGCTCTCAGGCCCTGGTTGTCCCAGAGATGAGAAAGTGCACACGTATACCTTGGCCCCAAGTTATTTCTGATTGGTAAATAAAGATGCTAACAGCCAATAGCTTGGCAGAAAAGGCATAGGTGGGCTTTAGGCTTTTTGGACTTGAGGCTGGAGAGGACCACAAGAAGCTGCCGTAGGGTAGGTAAGCCATAAAAATGTGGCCCTGAGGGCTGGCCAATGGATCTAAGAGCAGCCCAGATGAAACTCAGAAAGTAATAACTCAAGGTTATCAATAGAAAAGTAGATTCTAATAACATAGAGGGTAGGCAGCTGCCCAGCTCCTGTGCTGTTTAAGGTTTATTGTAAATATAAAGGTTGCATGTGGGTTTTTTAATCTGGAAATGAAACGGTCTAAGGTAGGGTAGAAACCCTAGGTCAGGATTAAATAATTTCTACAGCATATAGAAATGACAAATACTCAATTATACAGTTAGAATACAGCTGTATGTCACTGAGAAACACTACACCTTACAACTGTGTGCTGACATGGGACCAATGATGGATTTTGAAATCAGAGTTCCTTGTATTATTTTAGATACAAATTACAACTAAATATCTTGAGCTTGAAAAAAAAAATCACCTTAAAATCTCTTGGCAGCCTGGCATGAGAGTGTATACCTATAATCCTGATTTCAGCAAACATCTGTAAGGAGCAGAGCCTCCTGCAGTTCTCTCCATTTCTCTTGTTCTGTTTTGCTGAGACAGAATCTGTCTGCGTAGCTCTGGCTGGCCTGGAACTAGCGATGTAGACCAGTCTGGCCTTTAGCTTATGGTGGTCCTCCTGTTTCTCCCTCTTGAGAGGTAGGATTACAGAATAGCAGACCACCACACGCAGCTTCTGCAAATGTCTTAAAATCTGAGCACACTTCTAGAAGCATTTATCAGTTCAACCTCACTTAGCAAACAAACGTGAAAGTATGTGATCACAATCAAACTTCAATGTGGACACACACACTGCCCCTTGTCAAGGTACTTGTAGCTAGTTTGGGGTTTTTGGTGTTTTTTTTTTTTTTTTTTTAACACTAAGTTGTATAATTTTAACTTTTATTTGAATATTATTGTAAAACCAGCCTGTGGCTATAATCAAGATCTTCTTTATTAATCTCCTTGCACAAGCTTTTAAAGTAGGATGGATACAGCTTGGGGAAAATTTTTCCCCCCACACCTGTTCTCTTTACAGTAAGTGATTGTAGTTTCTAACACTTGAAATTTGGATTTGGGCTTTCTTCACTGCTAGCTAATTTTTCTACTAATTCACTTCTTCTATTATAGAGGTATTAGTCAGGAGTTAATTCAAAATCAATAAAAAGTCATGACCCTACCCCACAGCCCGGTAGACATCATCCTAGGGTGCATGCATAAAGAGAATGGTGGACGGTTTGGAATTGTGTTTTAGAGGGAGATTTCCTATAACTGGAGCCTTCACCCTACCAATGCCTCCGTGCTCCGAGGGCTGGGTATAGACAAGGAGGAGTTGCTTTGTTCTACTCCAGCAGATGCTCAGTGATGGGAAAGCTGCAGGGTGACATTTGCTTCAGATGAGCTGACCTTTCCCCTGTCAGAGCTGTCCCAGTGCCATTGTGTGTGTTGAAAAGGACAGATGTAGCTGACGTTTGAAAGAGTTTCATTATTAGCAAACTCGGTGCTGGATGACCGCGGCTTCCTCTGCCCCAGAAGCCACTGCACTCCTGGGCTGCGCTATGGAGCTGTAAACACTGCCCTGAGCTGGTTGTTCTGTGCCTGGAGGACCACGGACAGTTCCCACTGGACCTTTACAGTGGAATGTCATAGGTTCTATCACGGCTAAGATTAGACTCATAATAAAAAATAAATAAATATAAAAAGTGCATCATGCAATCTTTAAATGCTGTTCTGATTGTAAATTTTTAAAATGACCCTAAAGATAAACCATCTAATAAAATTTAATTAAAAAAAAAGCAGAATGCAAACCTTGACAATGTCAATATCTTAATATAGGTAATATAATAAAATGCTAAGAAGTAAAAGGAGGGGGACCAGAAGCACAGGCCTGAAATACTAGCTACTTAGGGAGCTGAGAAGGGTCGAGGATTGCCTGGACTACTGAACGCATTCATGGCTAGCCTGAGCAATTTAGCAAGACCTAGTCTCCAAGAATTTTTTTCCTAAGAAAATATGACTGAGGGTCATGTACCTTGTATGAATGAGGCCTTGGGTTCAGTTTGCTGAACTCTGAAGAAACAAGAGAAGAACAGAAAGATAGGGAAAGGGAGGAGGTGGAAGGACAGGAGAGGAGGAGAGGAGGGGAGGG
>NW_022196911.1:1290176-1290692 GCF_008632895.1 Mastomys coucha | reverse complement strand
GAGGGGAGGGGGAAGGGGAGGAAAGGAGGAGAGGAGGGGAGGGGGGAGGGGAGAAGAGAAAGAAAGGAGATTTCAGTTTACTCATGAAGGAAGATACTATTAGGGTGAGCGCATAAACTGTAGAAATTCTGGTCTCATCTTCTTTGATGGGGAACTGATCCAACTAGAACTGCAGGAACAGCTGGAGAAAGGGCTAGACACCAGGTAGAAGGGAAATTTGAAAAGATAAGTCTTTAAAGCACTAGCTTAATGTACACAGCCCCTGGGGTCAATATCTAGCATTGCCAAAAATAATTGGTAAATTGGAATAATAAAATATGCCGGGTATGACATACACCCTAGCATTCATTTTAATCAAGAAAATTTCAACTGTGTTAAAGAAACAAAGCTATTGAAAGTCTAATATGTGTATTTAACTACTGACTTTCACTTCCAGAGTCTAGGAAAGCTGTGTATGTGTGTGGCTTGTGTGGGCAAAGTAACTACTTTTAATAAAGTTGGATATTTTTTCTGGTG
>NW_022196911.1:1276512-1290166 GCF_008632895.1 Mastomys coucha | reverse complement strand
TGTACTATAGCCGTGCTTGTGTACATGTGCTTCACAGGCATAAGACCTTCACTTCACCCCGGTGCCACGGGGGCTGGGTGGGCAGACCATGCCCAGAGGACTCTGAGAAGATCTTCACTTCAGTTCCCAGTACCCAAGCAGAACAACTGAGAGAGAGAAAAAGAAAGAGGCGGGGAGAGAGGAAGAGAAAGAGAGGGAGAGAGAGAGAGAGAGAGAGAGAGAGAGAGAGTCTTTGTAACCTGCATGGGCTGGATTTCACTGTGTAAACCAGGCCGAACTCTAATTCAGAGATCCTTCTGACTCTGCCTCTTGAATTCTGAGACAGAATTCTTGACTTGGCCCTTCAATTTAAGCAACGCAATAAAGCCAAATTTTGTAGACATAAGCACCCCAGCTTTCTGACTACTTCTGCCTCTCACATACATCTGGGCTTTAATAAGAATAAAGTTTTCTACCTCAAAAGTAGAGCTTTGGCAAGCAGTCTGAAGGTTTTTTCTGCGGCCATCAACATGTCGGGGAAAGCACTTGACGGTATTTTTTTGATAGTAAATCATCAGAGTAATAAATAGTTCTATGAATGAGTACTTTATTAAAGACCTCAGGTTTTTATTGCCCAAATTTTTATTTTACAATTTTTATGATGTTGGCAGGAACCTGGAGCCAAAGTGGATGAGTTTCCAGAGTCACTCCCAAGCAAAGACACTTATATAAGAAAAGAAATTTGGTTTTTTTCCCTGTTTCAAGTCATATTACGACATGCTTTCTCAGTAATTTCCTACTAATGTCCAGAGATGCTTTTTGAAAGTTAATACTAAGGAAATTGCATGGCTGTTTATAATTGTTCTCCCACTAATAAATAATCCCTGCCAACACCGTCCTAAGATGTTATGAGTGTCATACAAAGGGGATGGTTAATAAGAGGCACAGCATGTGGTGATGTGGGTTCAGGTCCCAGCCTTGCAACATAACTGCATGAGCTTGAATCACACAACCTCACTGAGTAGTTAGCACCATCACTGGGATAATGGTAAGGATACAGGATGTGAACACATCTCCAGGCTAAAGTGTGGTCCCTAAACACCACCCCTTGACAAGTAGAACCTAAATTCTCTACGGAATTGAGTGATTTGGGCTGGCAGCCTGAATGCAGCAAGTGGGCCTGGGATGGTGCCTCTGTCCTGAATGCAGCAAGTGGGCCTGGGATGGTGCCTCTGTCCTGAAAGCAAGTAAGCATTACAGTGCTGCAGGGCAGGGTCACAAGCCCTCTCAAAGGAGCTTCAGATGCAAAAAGCTCAAAGAATTGAGAACATCAAGAAAATAAATGGACTGTTAGCAAAACAATGAAAATGGATGTGTAAGAATACAGAAAAGGAAACTGGTTTTAATAGAGTTATAGCAGCTGAACACTCATGTATCCATAGATGTATTCTGGATTGTGGGTCCTTTAAGAAAAACAAGTTAGCAAGCAAAAGAGGGATGGAGAGAAGGGGAGAAAGAGAGAGAAAGAAAGAGAGAGTAGGAAAGGAGAGTAGCAGATACAGGTAGGATTCTAAGTGTATAGTCACTTTGCCACTTCTGAGGGGGTAGTTAATCCAGGCAAGATTTGATGAATGCTAATATCCTGAGATACAAAAATAAGAGTACAGCTTCCATGGTACAACTCTTGCTTAACATGCAGGAGGCCCTAGGTTCAATTCCCAGCCCTACAAGTAATGACCTCATAATTGTTTCCCCACAGATATCTCAGGTAACTACAGAAATATATATATACTAAAGAGACCAGGGCAGTATAGTGGCATGTGCCTATATTCCCAGCCTTTGGAAAGCTGAGGCAGGAGGACTGCTGTGCATCTGAGGTCAACCTGGAGCCACACAGCAAATACCATCAACCAATATCTATAACCAAGCTATCTATCTGCCCATCTATCATCTATCCATCCATCTCTCTCTCTCTCTCTCCCTCCCACTGTGCTCTCTCTCTCTCCCTCTCTCTCCCTCTCTCTCGTTCTCTCTCTCTCTGTCTCTCTCTTCTCTCTTTCCCTCTACTTTGCCCCATCCCCTTCCTCCTCCTCTTTCCTCTCCCTCTACCATGTGAGGCACACCAGAAAGATAACATTTATAAGCCAGGAAAAGGAGCTCAGCTGTGCCCGTACTTGATTTCACACTTCCAGTTAGTTTACTATTGTTTAAGCCATCCACTCTGGGTTGGTTTGTTTTTGTTTTTGTTTTTTAATTTTTATTTTGTTATATTTTGGTGCTACTGAGAATCAAACCCCAAGGCCTTGCACATGCTAGACTCACGGGTTCTCACTCTGCTGGATCCCCAGCCAAGCCCGTGGCATTAGGCTGTAGCAGCACAGGCTCTCCATGACAAGAGGCTGATGAAAGGGACAGTCTTTGCTTTTACGGGGGTGTGGGAGGGCAGCGAGAGGGGGGTGGGAGGAGGAAAGCTAACAGTAAGTTCTCTGTTCATGCAGAGAACTGGAAATAATTAGAAATTATCATTACTCTGGATCACTGTCAGACCCACTGATGTCACTGTGGATAAGGAAGGTGTGAGGAAGAAGGCCATTCATTGGCCCTCCTCTGTCATGGAGGCTCTCTGGAACACCCAGTCACTGCCTAATCAGAAAGTCCCCTCTATGAGTAGAGCCACTGCAGTTCCCCTAATTGGCTGCACCAGCTTTCTTTAGCTTTTGAAAGACAACAGTTATATTAATCCAATAATGGGTTTCCTTGTCACACAATTTAAAGCACATTAAAAGTTTATACATACAGTATTAAATATATAGAGTTTAGTCCACATTCAAACAACTGCTAGCTAGTTGGAAAAGATCAAGCTATTCATATCTAAATAAAAGTTTATAATTAAGAGTCCTGTCCTTACAATGACACCTCTCAGAATTACTGTGTCCCCATATTTGGATCAATCCAGTCTTCTAGAATGTTGCTTTCTATGACAGGTGACATGTGAAAAGTTATATAGGATTGGTGCAGTTTATGTGAGAAATGACCCTCATAGGCTCATCTACTTCCATACTTGGTCCCCAGTTGATGAGACTGTTTGGGAATGTTATAAAGCCTTCCTGGAGGAAGTATGTCACTGGGGGTGGGATTTGAGGTTTTATAGCTGGCCCTACTTCCTGTTTCCTCTCTGTGTGTGGCTGAAATACGATCAGTCTTCCTCCTGACCACCAGGTGGCCTCATACTCCTATTGCTTGTTCTCTCTGCCGTCATGGACTGCATCCCATCTGGAACTGTAAGCCAAAATAAATGCTTTCCCTGCATAATTCCCCTTTGTTAGGGTGTTCTATCACAGCAACAGAAAATGACTGATACATTCTTCATAATTGCCTTATTGATAACAGTGTATAGTAAATTATCATTTTATTAAAAACAAACATATATGTGTAATATATAGAAGGCATATTATTATATATATTACAGCTGTATATACATATATATGTCTATATGCATGTACATTGAATAGTTCCAGAAAGATCACTATTTGTTTATGTGGTTTTTTTTAAAGGCTGGGATTGCTCAGGTTGCTTCTGCATTAACGTGAGGATTTACATTCGGATCCCAGTATCTGTGCAAAATGCCAAGTGCATAGAGGAGGGGGAGAGAGAAAGCGAGAGAGTGACAGGGAGGGAAGGGGAGGGAGGGAGAGAAAGAGACACAGACAGACGACAGACAGACAGACAGACAGACAGAGGGAGAGGGATGTGGAGAGTGAGAGAGACAGAGACAAAGAGAGAAATAGCACTCTAATCCCAGAGGTGAAAACAGGATTCTGAAAGCCTTCTGGCCACACAGTTTGGCTAGTTAGTAAGCTCCTGGATTGGTGGGACACCCTGTCTCAAAAATTGAAGTGGAGAGAAGTGGAAAAAAGCACCCAGTTCTTGCCCTCCACCTGTGTGTATACAGACAGGTGGGGTGCACGTACATGTGCACACAAACATACACATGCACACAAATTAATTCACTAAAAAAGAAATTATCAGAAGTTTCCCCAGAGGAGAAGTGGATGGCTAAGGAAAGGTGGAAGGGGAGGAACAGGCATTTAATATCTTTCGTACATTAAGAATTTTATACCTTTTAAACTTAGTACCTACATGTTCAAAATCTAAGAATTAAACGTGAAAATCATTCGTATTGTCTAATCAAAGTAAGCCATCCTGTCTCCAAACCCTTTAAAGTATTTCGTACTTCTTTTTTGTAATTAGAAATATATATCTAGCTGGGTGGTGGTGACACACGCCTTTAATCCCAGCACTTGGGAGACAGAGACAAGTAAATCTCTAAGTTTGAGGCCAGCCTAGTCTACAGAGTGAGTTCCAGGACAGCCAGGGCTACACAGAAATACCCTGTCTCAAAAAAAAAAAAATATGTATTTAATTACATGTAAAAAGCATATATGAAATATCACATGTCTTACTTGGGTCACATTCCCCCACCCCTTCCCTGAGAGAGCAGCCTTTGAAACTGTAGCCCATCATTTCAGGGGGCTCGGCACAGCTGCCCTCCATTTCTTCTGTGTGTGCAGGGCCCAGAGGAACCTTCACCACACTGTACCTGATTCAGCTTGCCTTTCTCCTCCGCCCAGGAGGCAGCCTTTGTCTGCTCCCTGCTGACTTCGGCCGCCAGCCTCATGATGGTTTCTCTGTTAGCCTTTGCCTCCATCTCATGGACGGTCACGGTCTCTTCAAGAGTACTGAGTTGTCCTTTCAGGAATGTGTTTTCCTTGCACAGCTCTCTAAGCTAAAGAGAAAAAAAAATTACAGCTGTCATAAAATAAGGAGAAAAAAAAAATCAAATAGACAATTCCATCCATTTTCTCCAAACAGCTCACAGTCTATAGCCTAATGAGGTTGTGAACTGACAAAACAATAAAATCAACAGATACGCTCACATTTTCAAAGGCAGCCTTCAAAGGCCGCTATTCGCAGATTCTGCAGTCAAATTAAAATTATTCAAAGGGAGCCACGAGGCAAGGATGATGGGAGGTGCGTGCGTAAGCTTGGGTGAGCCCTGACTGCAGCATGCTAAAGGTGACATGGTAGGCTAAGAGGATGTCAGAGGCTTCCAACCAAGCTGCCCTCAGCCCACATCCAATTGCACCTACTTTGTGCAAGGTGCTGGTGTGAGGGCCACTGTGGAGAAAACAGAACAGTTGTTTTTACGAATATCTTTCTAAGTAATTGTAAGCATGCTAGGAGCAGGCTAAAAGTGGCTGTCATGGGCATTAACATACATGGGACTTTTTGCTTTCTTTCCATAATGCGCATTTTAAAATGCTTACTTGAATGCATTTGTAAAGGTTACTGGCCATATAGATAAGCCTGCTCTATAGAGCCATGACAGTGCCATAGCAGGACTTGAACCTGCTGGTAGCGTGATCAGCCCATGTGGTTTGCCCACCTGGGGAAGTGGTACGTCTCTCACCCCTTGCACATTTCACAGCTCAGTTCTGTTCCTTGCTCTTGAATACTTCCTCCCATCCTCAAGTTCACTTCCCAGCACCCTTGTAAGTCCCCAGCTCTGGGTCAGTACCCCTTTCATCAGCCTGCCTGAACCAGTCTCCCATACCTCTGATATCTGTCGCTCCATCTCCCTACCTCACCAGGTGATTTTTCTTCACAGAACCTTTCACCAGATAGAATGACATTGAAGTTACCCACCTCTGCACCATTTCAACCCCATAACAATGACAGCTCTCAGCAGTATAGAATTAGTCTTATGCCATTCACTGCCACATCCCTAGAGCAGTGCCCAGTATGTAATATACACTCATTAGATAATGGAGAAATGGATGCATGGATAGCCAAGAAATGATTACAAGTGCTTCCTGGCTAAGTACACATGGCTCAAATCCCAGAACTCAGGTCTACAAGTAGGTAGACCTCTCTTGAGTTCAAGGCCATCTGGTCTATACAGAGAGCTCCAAGCCAGCCAGGGGGACATAGTGAGAGCCCTGTCTAAACGGGAGAGACTGTAGAAAAGGACTGGTAGTTACAAGTACATACAGACCTTCCAGCAGACCTGGTTTCAGTTCCTGAAACCCACATCAAGCAGTTCACAACTACCTGTAACTCCAGCTCCAGGGAATCTGACACCTTCTGACCTCCAAGGGCATGTGCACATACACCCCACACACACATACACATAATTAAAACTAAATTTTTTAAAACAATGCTCTCTTTTTGGGAGGAAGGATTATAGGAACCAGACGGGTCAAGGACAATGCAAGAAAACCTACAGAATCGGGCTGGAGTGATGGCTCAGTGGTTGAGAGCACTAATTGCTCTTCCGGAGGTCCCGAGTTCAAATCCCAGCAACCACATGGTGGCTCACAACCATTTGTAATGAGACCTGATTCCCTCTTCTGGTGTCTGAAGACAGCTACAGCATACTTACATATAATAAATAAAATAAACCTTTGCCGGGCAGTGGTGGCACACGCCTTTCATCCTAGCACTTGGGAGGCAGAGGCAGGTAGATTTCTGAGTTCAAGGCCAGTCTGGTCTATAGAGTGAGTTCCAGGACAGCCAGAGCTATACAGAGAAACCCTGTCTCAAAAACCAGCAATAAATAAATAAATAAATAAATAAATAAATAAATAAATAAATAAAATCTTTAAAAAAAGAAAATAAAAGAAAAAGAAAACCTACAGAATCAACTAATCTGGGCCCATATGGACTCACAGAGACTGAACTGTTGACCAGGAGCCTGCATGGGACTGACCTAGGCCCCCTGTGCATATATACAGTTCTGTAGCTTGGTCTTCAAGTAGGACTCCTAACAGCAGGAGCTGATGCTGACCCCTTCCTCCTACTGGGCTGCCTCACCTAGCCTCAGGAGATGGTACATCTAGTTGTACTGCAATGTGACATGCCAAGCTGGTTGATATCCATGGGAGGCTTATGCTTTTCTGAGGAGAATGGGAGGAGGGGTGGATGGGGGGACGAGGCGGGAGAAGGAAAGACTGGGAGGAGAAGAGGGAGTGGAAGCTCTGATCAGGATGTAAAGAAACTTAATAAAAAATTAATTAATTGGAGCTGGAGAGTTGGCTCAGAGGTTAAGAGCACTGACTGTTCTTCCAAAGGTCCTGAGTTCAATTCCCAGCAACCACGTTGGTGGCTCATAACCATCTGTAATGAGCTCTGGTGCCCTCTTCTGGCATGCAGGAGTACATGCAGGCAGAATGCTGTATACATAATAAATAAATAAGTCTTTTTGAATATCTGCCAGGAAACAAGGCCACGGAATGTTTATGAATGAGCAGAATGGGAAGGACCTGAATGGATCACTATTACCAAGCCAAGTAGGACATTAGAATCATCAGTGTCCACCCTTAATACAATCAGCCATGAATAAGATCTTATAAGTTCTAATGTAAAAGTTATAAGTACTTTAGAACTAAATCTAGTTTTTGATTCACTAAGGTTGCCCAAAATGACACATTTTTGGCAGAGTTGCAGGGAGACTTTGAGAGTATATTACAAGAGGGCAGCAGCCTGGGCAGTAACTAAAGTACAGCCCACAGCCTTCATCCTTCCACTTCATGCCACGTGTGTGTTGAGGTTTGTGTTGTAATGCTAAATTCTGTACTGGAAAGGAAGGTCTAGGCCTACGAGTGAATTTTCACATTTACGAGCTTCTGTTATACAAACCTTGTTCCCTGATTTGAAACTCTTGGCTAAGTTAAGCTGGCCACAGCCAATTACTGGAGGGAGTTAGAGGTAGGAAGGTTTTGAGTTACCTGGTTGCGAGTGGAGAAGAGAAAGAAAGGAGGAGAGACCAGGTGGAGAAGAAAGGAATGGAGGAGAAGCTGTCGTGGGGTAGGTGAGTCATGAAAATGTGGCCCTGAGGGCTGCTGGCCAATTGCAGCCCAGATAAAACATAGCAAGTAGCAACTCAGGGCTATCAATAGGAAAGTAGATTCTAATAACATAGAGTGTAGATATCTGCCCAGCTCCTGTGCTGATTAAGGCTTATTGTAAATATAAAGGCTGCGTGTGTCTTTTATCCAGGCACTAAATGGTTAAGGGGGGTGTAGAATGCCATGGATTGGGAATTTAAATTTCTACAACACGTGTGTCCTCTATCCCTGATCCCGACTTTGAAGGACCCAAGGTATGATGGGAATGTGGGGGAAAACAGAGGGAAGGATAATCAACAAATCGTTTTATTTGAAAATGCATAATGAAATTTAATGCTATGCATGTTCATTTAAAAATATTAATGAAAACTAAAGCACTAATGTTTTATGTACCTGATTTTGTGTATGCATTTTAACTAAAAGAAAAAAATTCATGCCCAAACATATCATGAGATAATTAATTGTATTTGAATATTTAATGTATTTTAGATCACATAATCCCTTTTAGACACTAATTAACCTAAATAATGCTAGCAAAAGATCCTAGAATTGATGCTTATAGAAGCGTTGTGGTCTATCCTGTTCTACACTACTAATTAATTAATGTTACCTGAACTGGCTGGTTTTGTTTCAACTTGACACAAGCTAGAGTCATCAGAGAGGAAGGGGTCTCAGCTGAGGAAATGCCTCCATGAGATCCAACTGTAAGATATTTTCTCAATTAGTGATCAAAGGGGACAGTCCCAGCCCAGTCCTGGATTCTATAAGAAAGCAAGCTGAGCAAGCCACAAGGAAGCAAACCAAAAAGCAGCCACCCTCCATGGCCCCTGCATCAGCTCCTGCTTCCAGGTTCCAGCCCTGCTTGAGTTCCTGTCCTGACTTCCTCCAATGATGGACTATAATCTGGAAATGTAAGCTGAATTAACCCTTTCCTCCCTAGCCTACTTTTTGGTCGCGGTGTTTTCATTGCAGTAATAGAAATCGTAACACACAACCTTTGGGCTACTCCTATCACCCCTAGACTCAACCATAGCTCTTCCTTTCGTATTACATACCAGGATGAATCCATGCTTAGAGTGCCTTTAACCTGCATGCAAATACCTTTAAAATTAAATCCTCATCCGATGCCTCCTCACACTTCTTGTCTAGACTCAAGCAATCCCAAAGTTGAGCCCGAAATTCCTCGTGCCTCCGGAGATTCTCTGAGCCTTGTTTCTTAGACTCTTCGTTTTCCTTTGAACAGTTTCTATCAGCCAAACAACAAATAAATCAAGATTTAGCACCATAGCAGACGTCAGTCATCAAAACAAGTCAGGATGAAAGCTCTCCATGGGGAATAATATTCACTTTCAATACATCATAGTGCCCAGTGCAAAGGATTGGCTGCTAAGCCCTGCAAAGAAATGAGGCCTGTCAGCAACTTCAGGGCACCTACACTCTGCAGAAGATACAAGTCTTCATGGTATGTGGACCTAGTAACAAGAGAGGAGGAGCAGCCTCAGCCTTCTGTTTTTAACTAATCTGCAGACATGAAAGCAGGCACATAATTAACACACAGATCTTCCACCATGTGTGGTCACAACCCACAAGCCCCAAGGCCTCTGCTGGGGCCTCCAAGGGGAGGAGAATGGCACCCTATGGATGCTAGAGGGCCAAGCTTCATTTTCATTTTAGACATTATGTGGTGATCTATAAAGTCCTAGTTCATGGCCTAGTACAAATGACAGGCACATATACATATGGACATAAGGATGTACATGAATACATACATACATACATACATACATGTCTGGATCAGGGAGAGATTGTGGAAAGAAAAACTTTGAAGCACAAGCAAAAAGCAATATGAGAAGCCACATAGAGAGACTCTGTAGCATATTAGCAATGTATAGAAATAGACAAGTCAAAGAAATGTCAGATATATGATCTCCAATATGTTTGTTGAAATAGCACAGTGTATTTCCAATGCTTTAAATGTTTAGAACTATATCATCAAAAAAAAAAAAACACAGACATACTTTTAAGACAAATTAGAACATCTCAGTAATTTGGAATCATTTTTTTAGTATTCTAGACAATAATCATGATTATTGCTTTCTTTTTCCCACGTTAAGTGTTTACTGTGAAATGTTTGACTCTATTCAGTGATTAACAAAGCATGTAATTGCATTCACTCAAAAGCATATCATATTTCCATTTAGGAAAGTGCATTAATAAGTGGCTAGTGTCAATCTATCTGTAGTTCTGCATACACAAGAAGCACAATGTACGCCATGGCTCTGACAAATCTGCCTCCGTGGCCTCACACTTTAGCCACAAGATTTCAACATTATAGCTCAATGGCAAAGGTCCCCAAGCCATGTCTACAACTATTGGCTTCCCAACTAACCTAACAAAGTTCCAAGAATCTACCCTAAGGAAATAATCACATAACTATAAAAATATAAGTGTCTGCAAATGTACTGTTCAGATTGCTTTATAGTAAACATTATAATGAAATGAAGTATTTACAGGAGACAGCCAAGGAACTGGTTTGAATAAGTTAAGCTCTTAAAGATTTATTTATTCATTTATTTACTTATATTTTATGTGCATGTGTGTTTGCCTACATGTATGTATGTCCACCATGTGTGTGCTTGGTGCCCATGAATGCCAGAAGAGGGTACTAGATCTCCTGGAACTGGAGTTACAAAGAGACAATTGTAAGCTTGCACTTGGGTGCTGGGAACCAAACCTGCTCCCTGCAAGAGTTGGAAGTGCTCATACCTGTTAATCCATCTGTCCAGCTCCCAATGAAGCTATTTTGGAAACAGAATACCTAAGGCCATTAAGGTGATAAACCAAATGTCTTTTTTTTAAAAAAAAACAGCAATAATATACTAGTAAAAGTAGTATATTACATAATGCTCTTTGAGTAAAATTGTTTGAAAGATTATTCAAGAAATGTTTATTATTGAGATTTTCTATAAACAGGTTTTGAGTAATTTTTAATTCCTTCTAAATTTTTAATTTTTGTGTATTATAAAGATGTTTTTACAATAAGTATATGAAATTTGTGTTTTGCATTTATCTAGTAGACAATTAATGAACACAATTATGCACTGGATCCTACCAAGGATGTGGAAGCCTCAGAAGTAAACAAGAGAGAAAAATCCTCGCTCTGTGAAGCGTATGCTTTAGTTGGAAAGACAGACTTATCCAAATATTAATCTATGTAAACATACAGTCTCTTCCTGTCTGCCTTTGGCTAAAGATGTAGAACTCTCAGCTCCTCCAACATCTGCCTGGACACTGCCATGTTCCCACCTTGATGATAATGGACTGAACCTCTGAACCTGTAAGCCAGCCCCAATTAAATGTTATCCTTTAAAAGAGTTGCCTTGGTCATGGGGTCTGTTCACAGTAGTAAAACCCTAACTAAGACAGACAGCCTGTCTTAAAATCAAGCAAACAAACAAGAAGTTTTTCTATAGGTGGAAGAGGACAGGAGCTGGGAGTACTGGCTCATTTTTTATTATAAACTACTTCATTAATAGTGATATTTAAAGCTGGTCATGGAACAGCACGACAGTAGTCCTAACACCCAAGAGGCAGAGGCAGAAAAATCTTGAGTTTTCTGTATAAAATGCCAGTAAAGCCTAAGGAGAGATGTTCAAAGTAGTCTTGCTTCCTTGAATTTTTTTAGCTAGCCTCTAAATACACTCTTTCAGTGGGCTTCTCTGTTGCTCCAGAGTTAACCGTCTACTTAGGGAAAATCTCACTGCTACACCTGCAATAAGCTTTTGCAGCTACCATCAAGGTTCTATAAGTCAACACCATCAAGTGTTGCATAAGACAACACTGTGTTTGTTGGAATACTTAATAACACTTGAACTTGACCAAAGTTTCTAAGACTACCAAGATATTTAAGGTCTCTAACTGTTTTTTCAGCCTGAGTTTAAAGGGAAAGTCACATAAAACGTTCAAAGATCACTCAAGATGTAGGCTGAGATCTGAAGCTAGTATAGCCACTAACAAACGTTTCCAACTTTCTTACTGTAATTTCTCATCCAGTTCTAGAACTTTCTTCGTTAGCTCCTGGTTCTCCTTCATCGTGTTGTGAGCAGAGACCTCTGCTCTGGTTTTAGAAGCAGAAAACGCTGCTGATTCTTCTTGGAGCTCCTGTATTCTGCCCCTCAAAGAGATGAGGAGAGATGATTTTCTGGCACTGTTTTCTTTATAGCTCTCCATTTCCGCCTTCAGCTCCTGACAGCAAGCTTCTTTAGAGAGTATGTTGGAGCGGAGTTCTCGAAGCTAAAGTACAGAGAGATTGGGGTTGGAGAGGAACAAAGGGATTTAACAATGTGTGTGTCATTGGAAGTGCCTACCAAAAGTCAATATTATAATTTAAAATTTCACCATTTTATTCCTGACCCCATCCAATTTCATTTTCTCTTTCTTGGATTTAGATCTGCATTACCAAATTGAAAATTATGCGTGAATAATTTCCTGACTAATAATCATAGCTTATTTATCCTTTTCAAAAGTCGGCTGTAGGCTGGGTCATAACCTTGTGAAAGACTAATTATTGTATATAATGTGTGAGAGAACTTGAATTCAATGTTGAGTACACAGACAAAACAATAAAATAAAAATAAGCCGCATCTTAAGTTGATTTCATGCCATTCAGGAAACATTTGTGGTGGATATTACAAAAAGCAATGAAATGTTTTACAATGGGAACCAGTTTACTCTATCAGTATTGCTGCATTTAGTACTGATTTACAATGACTTGGGGACCCTCCAAGCCACAGTGTTTGTGATTTCATGGCCACAACTGTTTCTCAAGCAAATCCAGATGTTCAGGATATCATGGTATTTCTCCCATTGGTCTTCTAGACCATAATTATAGTTGGTAAAGAAAAAATTATATTCAGATTCCTGGGGGAAATATGGTGGTAAAGGGAAATTATGCAAGCGGAAGGCTTGGACTTCTGCGGCTTCAGTAGCATCAAACTGCTAGAGGGTGTTTGCATTTGAGATTGCTGGGTCTCTTCTGTGGGACCATCTTCACACATACATGGTTCTTTGGAACTAAGAGTGTGCATGCATGCAGAGTCGCACATGTTACCAGTTTGTCAACTGCTAGTTGCCTCACAGGCCAGGCTAGACCTCTTCTCACAGCCCCTATACTTTAAGCAGAAAGAATCCAGAGGGGCTCAGAAACTACACTACACTACTCAAGCTGCCTGGCCAGTCAGAACTCCCACACCAAGAGGATTCAGAAATACTTCTTACCAGCTCTGGAATACAAGCAATCCACATTAAAGGAAGGCTTCCCCCAGGCCCATGTGACTTTAATCCAGAGCTCTCAGGTCTCCCTGAGTTATACAGACTTTCTCTAAATTCTAAAAGCCAGCACACAGTCGGAGGGGCTGAACACACAAGACGGTCAGCATAAACTTTGTCAATTGATTGAAATCCCATTCTTATTTCCTGTTTCTAATCTTCAACATCCTGTTTCACTCTATAAAAAGCTACAACTGAGTGGTGAATGTGAACAGCATCTCACCTTGGACTGAGCACATTCAAATTTGACCAGCATTGCTGCAAGCTCACTTTGAACATTTTCAGCCACATTCCGGTAGTGGTTCAGCTGTTCAAGGGTAACAGGGACTTCTGGGCGATGATCAGCAGTTCCCTGGTAGAGTTTCCCCAAAAGACAAAGCATTAAAAGTGTTAAACAGATCCACAAACCACAAGAAACAAGAAGGAGGAGGAGGAGGAGG
>NW_022196911.1:1271527-1276431 GCF_008632895.1 Mastomys coucha | reverse complement strand
AAGAAGAAGAAGAAGAAGAAGAAGAAGAAGAAGAAGAAGAAGAAGAAGAAGAAGAAGGAAAAGAAAGACCAAAGTGTGGATACTTCATTCCTTCTTAAAACGGGGAACAAATACCCATGGAAGGAGTTGCAGAGACAAACTGTAGAGCAGAGACTGAGGGAAGGACAAGCCAGAAACTGCCCCACCTGGGAATCCTTCCCATACTCCATCATCAAACTCAGACACTATTGTGGATGCCAGCAAGTGCTGGCTGACAGGAGCCTGATACAGCTGTCTCCTGAGAGGCTCTGACAGTGCCCGACTAATACAGATGTAGAGGCTCACAGCCATCCATTGGACTGCGTACAGGGTCCCCAATGAAGGAGCTAGAGAAAGGACCCAAGGAGCTGAAGGTTTTGCAGCCCCTTAGGACAAACAACAATATGAACTAACTAGTACCCTCAGAACTCCCAGGGACTAAACCAGCAACCAAAGAGTACACAGGGTAGGACTCATGGCTCCAGCAGCATATGTAGCAGAGGATGGCCAAGTTGGTCATCAGTGGGAGGAGAGGCCCTTGGCCCTGTGAATGTTCTATGCTCCAGTGTAGGGGAATGCCAGGGACAGGAAGCGGGAGGGGGGTGAGATGGTAGCAGGGGGAGGGGGGAGGAGACAGGGGTTTGTTTTTGTTTTTGTTTTATTTAATTTTATTTTATTTATCAGAGGGGAAACTGGGAAAGGAGATATCATATGACATGTAAATAAAGAAATATCTAATAAAAATAAATTTAAAAAAGTGTTAAACAGGCTGTCATCTGAGGATGCACAGAGATATCTCAGCTGGACGTTTCCTCTGTATTCCAAATGCACAGAAAGCAGGACCAAGAATGTGTGCTGTGTTCAGACCATTTCAGGCTTGCTCTCAAAAGTTCAAAGGGAAACAGGAAACAGTCCACGAAATGGTGCGCACACACATACACACACACACACACACACACACACACACACATGCACACACACTCATACACACACATATACTTACACACATCCACTCACACACTCACACACATACACACTCATATACACAAACATACAAACCTCACACACACTTATACACATATACTCACACACTGCACACACATACACACACATTCACACATACATGCACACTCACACTCACAGATACTCATACACTCATACACACATACATATACTCACACACACTCATACATATATATACACACTACACACACATACACACACACAGACATACTCACACTCACATGTACATGCATATGCACACTCACACATACTCATACACTCATATACATACATACACTGACACACACACACACACACACACACACACACACACACACACACACACGCACACATACACACACAAACCAGACATTTCTACCATAGAAAGATAAAGGAAGAAGGAAGGGAGGGACAGAAAGGAGGAGGAGGGAAGGAGAGAGAGAGAGAAAAGGGAGGAAGGTAGATAGCCAGGCCCAGTAGCACTTGGGAGTTGGAAGCAATAGGATCAGGAATTCAAGGTCACCATGGCCCTCCTAGCAATTTCAAGGCCAGCCTAAGGCTACCTAAGACCCTATGTCAATGCCAGCCTAGGCTACCTAAGACCCTATCTCAAAAGGCACAACACAAAACATAACCAAAAGAGAAAGGAACAAGCAAGTATTTGAGTTTTGCTAGCTTAGAGGTTTTTCCTAGCTAGGAAGATGGCTCTGTGGATAAAGTACTTGCCATGCAATTGTGAGGACTTGAGTTCCCTGGGACCCATATAAAAGTCAGAAGTCTGTCTGTCCCAGCAGTCCTACAGTGAGACGGGAGCAGAGACAGAAGAGTCCCAGAAGCCAGAGGCCAGCCAGCCTGAAGTAAACATCGCAATGGACAACAAAGAGATCCTGTCTCATCCCAGGTGGATGACCTTTGCAAGAGAACCGTGGCACGTGCACAGGGGCGATCACCAAAAATGAACACACACATGCACGCACGCACATAAAAATTAAAATAATATCTTTGTTTCCTCCTACTTAACTCAAATACTGTCTGAATCAAATCCTGCCCAGAACAAAAAGAGTCAGAATTGTTTAAAAGCTCTTTCTAACAGCTACAGAGCAAGCTTCCCTGTTCTTCCAAATATGGTGATATCAGACGGGCTCCTTGCTCATCTCATTTCTTCACAGAGAGATCACGTGACTTAAATGTAACCGGTTCCCTCCTTCTTAGTGATTCATTTTGCCATTTTTCTCACTGTCGAAATCTTTCTCAGGTCATGAAAGTGACTTAAAAGAATGTGTAAGAAGAGAAAATCGGGATGGTGGACATTTGCAGGAAGTCCTGGCCTGTCTGGCCAACTCATCCCGGCTTTCCTTTTTGTTTTTGTTCATTTGTTTGTTTTTATGTGTATGGGTGTTTTGCCCACATGGATGCCTGTGTATTCCTAATGCCTAAAAAGGCCAGAGAGAATATTGGGTTCCCTACAGCTGGAGTTGTAGATAGTTGGGAGCTGCCTTGTGGATACTAACAACTTTATCAGTTGCTTTTGTCAGGCATTTTGCGATATCAGTAAGAACAACTAAAATAGACATACATCAATACTCAGCTCCAGGTCCTATGGTCTTTACAAAAGATGTGCATAAAAAACCACTCCTTTTTTTTTTTTTTTTTTTTTAAGGAATGTGAGAGAGGTCACAGAGAGGAGAATTTCATGGATATCCCAGTGGCCTCAGAGGATTTGTCAGTGAAACCACTAATGACAGCTAGAGACGACCGAACCACCACCAACCTCGGTTGCTTGATATAATCATGACCTTGAAAGTCATCACACAGCCCAGAACTGGACAATAAACGTTGCCATGGCCTGTGTGTGGCAGTCCACAAGATGCCAAACAAAGCCCGGAGCCATTTAGTGACAGCCAGTGTTTGCAGTCCCAACACAAACCAAGCTGGCTAAGCACTCCTGGGGAGAGAGCAGAAGAGGCTGAAAGGGAGTTCTTAGGGCAGGATCATACCCTGCCAGCCTCGTTTGGGATTCAGAAGGGCCCCACTGACCCTCACCACCACAGCTGCACTTCCCCCACTAGGCCTTGAGGGGCGGAAGTGCCCTCAGGACAGGTTTCAGCCTTAGTATATACAACCACCACTTACTAAAAATTGAATTAGGAAAATAAGTTCTCCAGTGGCTAGGATTTCTTTCAGTCACAAAGCGCATAGCATTTAGCAAGTGCTGTAATTATCTTGTTTTTTATCTCCTTCTAATAAAAATGCAATGTGCCCCCTAAATATAATAGTAAGAGCCATTTGAAATACTTCAGAAATAGCAGGTCCTGAGCTAATGAAGATCAGTACCAAAAAAGTCTTAACATCTTCAAGTGTTCATGGGATGCATAAGAATGAATTTTGGCTAAAACAGGGCTACCAGTATGATGTGCTCTGTGTAGCAAACTGTTGACCATGGGGCAAGAGTACAATGGTTTAGCTTTATATCATTTGTAAAATTAAATATTAGTGTTTAATGCTGGAAAGAAATACTGTGGAGGGTTGGAGAGATGGCTCAGCCGTTAGGAGCACTGACTGCTCTTCCAGAGGTCCTGAGTTCAAATCCCAGCAACCACATGGTGGCTCACAACCATCTGTAATGGGATCCGATGCCCTCTTCTGGTGTGTCTGAAGACAGCTACAAAGTACTCATACATGTAAAATGAATACTTTAAAAAAAAAAAAAACACTGAGGTTCTTTCATTTACAGGGCTAGATTTTACTCTCTTTTTTATTATAATATCCCATATTTTCCTGGTCCTTCACAAGAACTGTGTGATCCTTTTATGTCCTCTGACAAGTTTCTTTTTTCCTTTTATTGAACATACACTTGTTTTCTCATGGAATATATCCTGATTACAGTTTCCCTTTCCCTCCGCTCCTCCCAGTGCCTTCCTGCCTCCCTGGATCCGCTCCCCTTCTGTCTCTCATTAGAAAACAGACACACCTCTGAGGAATGATAAAATATAATGAGATAAAACAAAACTAAGACATTGGAGCTTGACAAGACATGTAGGAGAGAAAGAGCCCAAAAGAAGGCACAAGAATCAGAGATCCACTTGTTCACACACTCGGGAATCCCATTAAAACACCAAACTGGAAGCTAGGATGCATGCACAAAGGGCCTGGTGCAGAACCGTGTGAACCATGCGGACCTGTGCATGCTCTATGCATGCTCTGTGCGTGTTCTGTGTGTGCTCTGTGCATGCTCTGTGCGTGCTCTGTGCGTGCTCTGTGCATGCTGCCTCAGTCTCTGTGAGTTCACAATATAAGACTGTGGAAAAATACAAATTGACCCCAGGGGCTGCCTGCACCAGGGTCATTAGAAACTAACCCCAGGTGCTGCACCAGGGTCATAAGAAATTGACCCCAGGGGCTGCGCTGTACCTGGGTCATGAGAAACTGACCCCAGGGACCCTGGGACCACTCCTCAAGGCTCAGTACCCAGAGGAAATGGCCGACCACAAAGAGCGGATGTTGCCAAAGACAGCTGAACAATCGATCAATGTATAAGAGATATTTGTATATCTGCATACTAGAATTTCCCTGGAACCCCCGTCCCTGCACCTGCTTGTGGTTTCTGAGCTTAAATACTCTCTGTAACAGTCACTCGGGGTTCGGCTTCTTCCCTAAGGCAGCTGAACTCCGACGCGCCGGACCGATTAAATCCTCTTGCTGTTGCAACGAATTTCGGACTCTTGGTGGTCTTTGGGCGAGAGTCCCGAGAGAAAGACTCTTTGGGTCTTTCAACAAGAGCTTTGCTCCTGTTGGTTTAGAGGGCCTTGTTTTCTTAGTGTCCTCCATCCTCTGTTAAGTTGTTTGTTTGGTTGGTTGGTTTTTGGGTTGTTTTTTTTTTTTTT
>NW_022196911.1:1234477-1271228 GCF_008632895.1 Mastomys coucha | reverse complement strand
CACTCTGTAGACCAGGCTGGCCTCGAACTCAGAAATCCGCCTGCCTCTGCCTCCCAAGTGCTAGAATTGAAGGTGTGCACAACCACTGCCCAGCTCAAGTATTTTTTAAGGGACAAACATAGCTAAAATTCACCAGCCCTGCAGTCTTTCTACAGAGACCACAATGACAAATGAGTGACTGTGACAGCACAGACTGGAAAAAGGTGACAGCTGATGTTCAGGAGGTTTCTCCCCATCAAGCCCTTCTGGAGGCCTCCCCCCTCTTTTTTCAGTCCCTCAACTTTACCTGTAAGTATTAAACAATTTTTACTTTATTTCTTTTAAACTCTATCCACAGGGACAAAATTAGGGCCTATCCATTTGTCCTTCTGTGAGGACAATTGAAGCCATTAGGTACCACCCAGATAGGCCATGAAGAAATTTTATATTTGTTTTAGAGAGCCAACTACACAAGATTTGATTCTGCTACTGATATTATGATAATGAATGAAATTGCCTTGAGGTGCCTCATAGTCTTTTCCAAAAAAAAAAAAAAAAAAAAAAAAAAAAAAGAGGATTTTGAAGTTCAGTACCATAAAGCAAAGATAAGCTCATTGGTCATTTAGGACACAATGTGCCCAGTTATCCAACCTGTGGGCCGTGTGTGGGGCCAGTCTTGCTACTATAGTGCCTAGCTACCTTAGTAACCAAAGGACAAAAATAGAAAGAAAAAAAGAGAAGAAGAAAATCACTGCCAGTTTGGGACACACAAAATCTCTAAAGCCCATTCCATTCTCCTCTCTGGGACCCACAATGAATCTCCACTTCGCTCCAGCACTACACCACACTGGTAATTAATATTCAATTGAATTGCCACAGGCGATTCCATTATGGAATTGCCCCCCTCCCCCTCTGTGTCTCCCTCCCCCTCTGTCTCCCTCCCTTGCTCTCACATTTTCTTTCTTCCTGCCCCATCTCTCTCTGTATCCTGTCTCTCTATATATCTTTCTGTGTTTCTCTCTGTCTCTCTCTGTCCCTCTGTCTCTGTCTGTCTGTCTGTCTTTCTCTCTCTCTCTCTCTCTCTCTCTCTCTCTCTCTCTCTCTCACACACACACACACACACACATACACACAGGTTTCATACACACACACACACACACACACACACACACACACACACTCATACACATATACACACAGGTTTCCAGTGCTGCTGGTAGACACTCGCTCCTGCAGCCCATCTTCTCCTCACCAGTAAAGTTCTTCCTGAAGTCACAGCACATGGATTGTCTTGAAAACCAAATCTTCCTGCCTGATCACTCCTCTAGTCCACAGACATCTATCTTTTTGATGTTGTAATATGGCATTGACCTAAAATGTGCTGGGCCACAATTATAACGGTCCTGAGATGCGTGGCCCATTGGCTACAAGCTGGTCTAGCTGGTCTAGTCAACGTGTGATGTCAGGGCTCTCCTTGAGCCTCCTGCTCTTTCCCTCTGCTTGCACTTGGTCTCTGGGGCTCATTTATGCCTAAGGGAACAGTCCTGTGGGTATAGGGCTTAAGAAAGCAGTCTGAGCATCTGTACCTTAGCAGGTTGAGGTAAACTTCAGAAGATGTTTCTGCATGACACCAGGGACTTGGAAGGTGACCACTCTCATTTTACACTACCTTCTCTTGAACCACTTCATTATTGTTCACATAAATTCTAATTCAATCTACCGTCTGAAACGCTTCTAGAACAGTCTTCATGTGATTGCTCTGCTGAGGGCATCATGCTGTGAGCAGCACTCATGGTCACAGACACAGAAGTGCTAACCCCTTTTGGTATGTGCTTTAAGAATGACTCCTGGAGCCAGGCAGGGGTGGTGCACGCCTTTAATCCCAGCACTTGGGAGGCAGAGGCAGGTGGATTTCTGAGTTTGAGACCAGCCTGGTCTACAGAGTGAGTTCCAGGACAGCCAGGGCTACAGAGAAACCCTGTCTCGAAAAAAAAAAAAAAAAAGACTTGAGTTTTGTATGATAAGACACCAGTGTATTCACAGATCCAGAAGCTGTCCCCATTCACTTTTTACAATGATCCTGTGAGTAGGGGCTGTCCTTAAAACACCATTTGAAACTGAGCAGATCGAGGTCCCAAAAGAAAATTTTATTGGCAGATCTTCACAAAGCAAATAGTAGTGAGATGGGAAGAGATAAGAAGGAAGAGGGAGAGGGAGAGAGAGAGAAAAAAGAAACCTACAGCCATGGTTGCCTTTCTGTACCATATAATTAAAAAATGAATTCAAAGTACACTTTATGAATGAACATACGTAATATGACAGTCACTTCTGTTTGTGCTCTCTGCTGCCTATCTAGCCCTTCTAGTTTTGCACAAGGCTTATGGTCTATAATATTTATTACAACAGGATATAGCCAACTGTTGTACACCCATAAGATGAGAGCCCAGAATGCAGTTCAATGCGACCCTAACAACAACCTACAAACATTTGTTCTTAAACCCACAGCTAAGTGTAGTCTTCACCTCATTGAGGAAGCTTGTCTTTGCCACAGACACAGCCCATTACAGAAAACCACAACCAATCAAAGTGCAGAGTTCTGAGCCCAGTCCCAAAGGATATGTCTACAAACCACACCCCCACCTAAGGCTCAGGGAACATTGCAGAGGACGGGATGGGAAGCTTGTAAGAGCCCGAGAACCAGGGAGTTTGCTGTGAGACCAAATCTCCTAGTAACATCAGAAGCCATGCCTGTAAAGTCTCACTAACATGACACCGAAATGTGAGCTGAACAATACCAACAAATATGCCGACTGCTTGGGGAAGACCTCAAAGAGTCTTCCCCAAAGAACCACAGGCAACTGAGGAAAGTGGAGAGCAAGAGAGGTGTTCTTCCATAGAAAAGAGCACACCAATTTGTTGTTCAGTGCCAAAAGGTCAGCCCTTAATTGTATTTGTGATGGTTTGCATATGCTTGGCCTATGGAGTGGCACTATTAGAAGGTGTGGCCCTGTTGGAGTAGGTGTCACTGTGGGTGTGGAATATAAGACCCTCATCCTAGCCGCCTAGAAACTAGTATTCTGCTAGAAGCCTTCAGATGAAGATGTAGAACTCTCAGTTCCTCCTGCACCATGTCTGCCTGGAAGATGCCATGCTCCCACCTGCCTTGATGATAATGGACTGAACCTCTGAAGCTGTAAGCCAGCCCCAATTAAATGTTGTCTTTTATAAGATTTGCCTTGGGCATGGTGTCTGTTCACAGTATTAAAATCATAACTAAGACAATATTATAATCTCAAAAATAAAATTTTTAAAAAGTCAAACCAAATCTACAAGGCAGAAAAAGATACAGAGATCTCAAAAGCATACCGTTTTAAAGTGAATTAGAGAACAAAGCTAACAGTGTCATACCACTTACATCTTCAATATTTATTTATTTATTATTTTATGTATATGGGTGTTTTGCCTACATGTATGTCTGTGTACCATGTTCAGCCCCTGGAACATGGATCCCTTGGAACTGAAGTTATAAATTGTTGTGAGCTGCCATGAGGGTGCTGGGAATTCAATCCATCCTCTCCAGAAGGGTAGCCAGCTGAGCTATCTCTCTAGCCCAGTTAGCTTTAAAAGGACATGCTAAACAAGACAAAAACTTTTCTCCAGGTATGAATATACAAGCAAAGTATTTCTAGTGGTCTGAAAGACACCCACTAGAAAAAAAAATTACTTACTTTTTAATTATTAATTACTGCTACAGAATGGAAGAAAATGGCCAAGAGTAGAAATGATTTTCAAAGGGAACAGTAGCGACTTTGGTAATATCCAAGAGCCATAAAGGAAAGTAAATAACTTTTATCTCATTGTCTACCAAAACCCAGCATGATGCCCAATGATGTACGAGATTTATGCTCTTTCCGATCTGTCTCAAATACATTTAACAATTTTTAAAGTGATGAACTTTTATCCTAAATGTCTTAAGGAAGAGGCAGCTGAAAGCATGCCTAGGAGTTTAACTTAGTAAGTTCTCAGTTATCATGTACCAGCCTCCAGAGACTCCAGACTTGCAGAAGTTGCATGTTTTGTTTGGAGTTTTAGGTTTTGTTTTTCCTGTGTGTGTGTGTTTGTGTGTATGTGTGTGTGTGCTCTTATATATACAGGTGCCCATGTGTATGTGTGTCCATGCACATGTGGGAGGCAGAAGACAATTCCAGGTGTTATTCTACACTCCCATCTACCTTCTTCTCTCTGTGTATGTAATGGTGTGTGTGTGTGTGTGTGTGTGTGTGTGTGTGTGTGTGTGGTGTGTGAGTACATACACACACTTGTGCGAGTGCATGCAAACACATGTGAGTATTCATAAAGACCAGTGCTCTATGTCATGTGCCTTCCTTAATCACTCTCTACTACTGTTTGGGGGACAGGTCCTTCCTTAAACCAGGAACTCACAGACTTGGCTGTCTGGCCCATGACCTCCAGAGGTCATGTAACCCCAGTCGTGGGGTTACAAACACAAACCTTGGTACCCGACTTTTCTTTTTAAAAAGAAAAAAGAAAAAGAGAAACATGGATACAGGAATCCAAACTTGGGCGTTCACCTTTACACGGCCAGCCCTTTACCCACTGTGATCATCTTCCTAGTCTGGGGTTGAGTTAGGTTTGGTTTTGTTTTCTTGGGTTTTGGAGTTCTCTTGCGACATGGGCTCACCCAGCCCGTGTTTTAAGCCCACTGTGTAGCAGAGAATGACCTTGAACTCTGGATCCTCCTCCTCTTCTCCCCTTCCCAAGGGCTAGGATTCCAGGTGTGAGGTTCCCCCCAGCCACACACACCCACATCTCCCCACCCCTGTTTCTTTGCAAGCTCTTATTGGCTGCCAAGGCAATGAGAAACCCTGAATTTCAGAGACAAAGCAGAAGGGAAGGGCAGTGAAGTTCATGGGATGCATTTGTGGAGCAGGGATAGTTTGGACTACTTTTGAGGCAGGAAACTCACAGCTGAGAGATGAAACATAAATAATGTGCTAGCCAAAATATGAGTGTCCTAGGGGCTCAAAACCGTAATTCAATGCTTTTTTTTTTTTTCCTAACCACAAAAAGTCTCCAATGAACAAAGGACAAACCAGACAAGGGGAAAAACAACTTCCTAAGTAACATGTGTTGAACTAAACCCCAGTTGTCTCCACCAGGCAAGCCCTTAGCACTGCCCAAAGGAACCACCTTAAAACAGTGTTGCTTTGTGTTTTCCAGCAACGCTTCTTCTGTTAGGAGAAGTCTCTGGCTTCCAACACACTCGGTCTCCTGACGGGGGCAAAGCCTCCTTGGAGACCACCTCCCGGGGGGACTCAGGAGAATGTGGGAACATTAGGAACATATATAAGCAAATGGCCCAGCCATTTTAAACCTTCCTATAAGAATCCATGCACATCTGGGATCATTGTCATTCTAAACTTGTACTTGTGGACAGTGGTGACTGACCATCTGAATTCAATCCCAGGATCTTACACATTTAGGGAGAGAACTAACTCCCAAAGGTGGGCATGGCATACACACATACACACACACACATACACATACACACACACACACACACATACAAATATGTAATAAAAATTCAAATAATACTTAAATAATACATGGTAAGGGAGAAGACTCACAATAAAGTGTTTAGTTATTTTTATAGTTTATTCCAAAATTAAAGATAGAGGTCAAGGGCTGGTGAGATGGCTCAGCAGGTAAGAGTACTGACTGCTCTTCCAAAGGTCTAGTTCAAATCCCAGCAATCACATGGTGGCTCACAACCACCTGTAAAGAGATCTGATGCCCTCTCCTCAATTGGTGTGTCTGAGGACAGCTACAGTGTACTTATATATAATAATAAATAAATCTTTAAAATAAAATTTAGAAAAATAAAAAAAAAAAAAAGATAGATGTCAAGCTCTCTCGAGGACTGTACTCAGCAACTGTCATGATGTAGCCAGGGAGTGCTAAGTGTCCTGGGCACATTCTTTAGAGCTGGGACGGTAGGTTTCGGTTTAGGGAGGAAGCACATGCTTCTGAAAAGTGGGTCCACCTTACACTAAACTTCACCTGGCTCCTTCCAGGACCCACATCCTTCTCTCTACAGGCTCCAGGGAGGAGAGAGGAGAAGCAGCTGTGGATTCAAAGCAGATGGCAGAGGCTAGCCTCCTTGGGTTTCTTGTTTTTGGGGTTTTGGGTTTTTTTGTTTGTTTGTTTGTTTTTGTCAATTTGGTATTACCTAGAACTATCTGGAAAGAGGGAGCGCCCAGATTCAATTAGCCTATCTCCAAGTCTGTGGGAAATTGTATTCGTTGTTGGTTGCTGTGGAAAGGCCCAGCTCCACTGTAGGGTTGTGGTTCAGAGGTTTATAAGAAAGCTGACTGAACTGAGCATGTTAATAGGAAACAAAGACAGGCGGATCTCTGTGAGTTTGAGGCCAGCCTGGACCACATAGTAAGTTCAGGCCAGTTGGGCAGGAGATGTGCTACTAACTGACCTTGATCCCAGCCCAGATTCCAAGATTCAAGTCATTTGGCATGTATTCCTCATCACTGAACGCAGCTTCCTACTGAGAAAACAAGATGTGTCTGTCCTGTTAGATACATGTGGGGGCCTCCCCTATCTGACACCAATTCACCAAGCTCTCAGACTTCTAACTTGAAGCACTTCAACACCAGGACTGAAGTGGCTCTGCCAAAACCTCATTCAGAAGTGAAGTCTGACGAAATAGGAAGACGCCCTGTGCTCCTCCCTCTGTCTCTCTTTGAGATGCCCCTTCTGGGAAGCTCCTATTCTTTCCTCTCTGTCTTGTGGCTATGACAAGATTCCCTGACAAAAGTAACATTTTTTCCCCCTTCGAGACAGGGTTTCTCTGTGTAGCCCTGGCTGTTCTAGAACTCAATCTGTAGACCAGGCTGGTCTTGAACTCAGAGATCCACTTGTCTCTACTTCCCAAGTACTAGGGTTAAAGATGTGGTCACCACTGCCTAGCTGACAAAAGCAACTTTTAGAAGGAAGGGTGGGATGGAGAGATAACTCCTCTGCAGTTAAACCATGGCTATTCTTTCAGAGAACCCAAGATGGGCCCCCATCACCCACATGGCAGCTCTAAACCATCTGTAACTCCAGTTCCAGGGCATCTGACACGTTCTTCTGCTCTCTGGAGGCCCCAGGCATGCATACATGCATGTGGTACACAAATATACATTGTACATAAAGATGGATAGGTAAATAGATGGATGGATGGATAGATAGATAGATAGATAGATAGATAGATAGATAGATAGATAGATAGAATGAATCTTAGGGTTTTATTGCTGTGAACAGACACCATGACCAAGGCAACTCTTATAAGGGACAACACTTAATTGGGGCTGGCTTACAGGTTCAGAGGCTCAGTCTGTTGTCATCATGGTGGGAAGCATGGCAGCATCCAGGCAGACAGACATGGGGCTGGAGAAGGAGCTGAGAGTTCTGCATCTTGGTCTGATTTCAGCCAAGGGAGACTGTCGCTTCTGCATTGGGTGGAGCTTGAGCATAGGACCTCAAAGCCCACCCCCACAGTAACATACTTCTTCCAACAAGACCACACCTACTGCGACAAGAACATACCTCCTAATAGTGTCACTTCCTATGGGCCGCACATTCAAACACATGCGTCTATGGGGACCAAACCTATTTAAACCAGTATAGGTAGGCAAAGAGATGGATAGACAGATAGAGGAGGAGGAGGAGGAGGAAGAGGAGAAAGGAGAAGTTGTGGTGGTGGTGGTGGTGGTGGTGGTGGTAGTTGGGGTTGGAGTTTATTTTAAAATACCATCCATCATGAGTGAGAGGGGGTCAAGGCAGCAGGAGCAGGAAGCCCCTAGTCACAATGCACCATCCATAGGAAGAAGGGGGTGGTGAGTGCATGCTTACATGCCTGCTAGTGCTCGGCCCACATTTTCTATTTTGTAGTCTAGAATCCCCTGCCCAGGGAATGATCCTGCCCACAATTAAGAAAATTCTTCTCACATCAGTTAGCATAACCACAAAAATGCCCTTCAGGCTTGTCCAGAGGGCAGCTTAACTAGAAATTGCACCACAGCCATTCCTAGAGACCTATCTCCTGCTGCCTTTAGATTCTGGCAAGGTGACAGTTAATACTGATACTGTCCAAAACTCTCCCAGGTAGAACAAGGTAAGGAATAAACTTCCCAGGCTGTATAAAACACTTCTCATTTTATCAGAATCCACATCCCACTCATTTCTGCTCCAGTAAGCCAAGTCTAGTACAACCTTCAGTCCGCTGTGAGAAGGCCATGATGGGGAAGAACAGCTCCCATCATGGCAGCCAGGAAGTGGAACAATAAAGAATGCCGACCCTAGTAGGCCTTCTCTTTGTTCATTTTTATTTTGTAAGCCCCCCCACACACACACACACATACCTGTAGGACAATCCCACCATCAGTGGAGGCAGGTTTTCTCCCCCTTAGTTGATTCCCTCTGAAAGGCCTTCACAGACACGCTGAGAAACACACTTTAATAATCACATAAGCAGCTCACATTCCCATCAAGTTGATATTCAAGATAAATCGTCACAAGTTCAAGTCCACCCCTTGTCCAATAGACACCCAAAATGCATCTCTCTGAACCAGAGACTCCTACTCCAGGACCCATAAAAGGCTGATGTTCGTCTTCTTCAAAATTCACTTATTCCATCTCTAAGAGTCCCCTCAGTCCTAACAGCTGCAAAGAACTACATAATATTCCATCATAAAAGATATATTTCTATTTCTCCTTAGGAATAGTTCTGGAAAAATAAATGGCTATGCCAAAAGTAATAAACGTTTTAAGGATCTGAGTGTCAGCCGGACAGTGGTGATGCACACCTTTAATCCCAGCACTTGGGAGGCAGAGGCAGGCGGGTTTCTGAGTTCGAGGCCAGCCTGGTCTACAGAGTGAGTTCCAGGACAGCCAGGGCTATACAGAGAAACCCTGTCTCAAAAAACCAAAAAAAAAAAAAAAAAAAAAAAAAAAAAAAAAAAAAAAAAAGATCTGAAGTCTATCTCACATCAAGGGAGCACACACGTACCAGTATCCTGAGATTCATTGCATGAAAAGCCACTGTTTAATCAGCAGCTTTTCATTATTTCTGTAGCCCTTTGAAAATGTCATCTGGGTGCTGGAGAGATGGCTCAGCGGTTAGGAGCACTGTCTGTCTTTCAGAGGTCCTTAGTTCAATTCCCAGCAACCACACGGTGGCTCCTAACCATTTATTCTAGGATCTGATGCCCTCTTCTGGCATGCAGGTGTACATGCAGATAGAGCACGCATGTGCATTAAATAAATAAATAAGGAAAAAAGACTCTAGCTTTAAATAAATAAATAATAAATAAAAATGTTGGTTTCCAAGGCTAGGGAAAGGTAAAAGGCTTGCTGCACAAGCAATCTGAGTTCGAATCTCCAGAACCCAGATATAACAGGATATAGTAGCAAGTGTCTATAATCCCAGCATTCCTGGGAGATAATGGCAGGCAAGCAAAGGAACCTCCCTCGACCCCACAGCTAGCTAGCTTGGTTTACACAACTACACATAGCAGGAGAAACCCTGCCTCTGAGTGTAAAGGAAAGACCAACACCCACGGTTGTCCTCTACCCTCCACACACATATGAACACACACACACACACACACACACACAAGCATTGTGCATACACATCTTCCAAAATATGTCTGTATTCAAGTATTTGTCCCAAGAACAACAATAGTAAAGTTGGCGATCCTTCCTCAAGGACTGGACACATAGAAACACAAACTATCATTGTACTAACTTTGCCTCACTCAGCCCTTACAGTAATCTCACAAGGAGCACTTGGCCTTGACCAGGCGCCCATAGGCAGTGTACTGTGGAGCCGGCTTGCAAGCACACAAGCTCATCCGATCCCAAACCCATGATTTTACCCTGAGATCTACAAGTAATTTTGCTTCTATCTTGCAAATGTGTTTATATAAAGTCCACTGACGTGCATATCTGATATATTGCTAAAACACACAAAAATATGAATTAAGATAATATTTTTTAAATATATTTTCTTCCTGAACCTTCTTTACCCTCCTGTACCCTTTGAAGAATCCAACCCTGGCTAGCACTTTTTTTTTTTTTTGTCTATACCATCTAACAAATGTCTATATCATTTAACAAACCCCTAAATGAAGTATAGTTAGTCCTTATAGCAACCAAGTGTTAAATACTAAAACATATTCAACACAATTCAATGCAGCGCTCTTTGATCCTGGAGTGACCTTATAATGCTAATGATGTTATTCACACCGGATAAGAAGGAATCAAAGCTCTAAGGAGACACGGAGCCTGCTCCTCCCCTCCCCCAGCCCCAACCTCCCCACCCCACACCCTCGCACCCCCACACCCCTACCCCTGCCCCATGCTCCTTCTACTCCGGCCTTCATAGGCCTTCAGCCATTAAGTCAGCTTCCTCTGACCCTTTGGAATAAATTAAGTTCTTGTGTTAATCCTTCACATAGTGCTAAATTTATCATGTGTCATGCTATACGCCATCAGCACTGTGGCTATTACTTATCTGAATGGCTGAATGAATGTGGTATCCATTTCCCCTGACAGACTATTAGGCAGGAGAATGTCTGTTTTGTTCAACACTATTTTTCCAATGACTAGTTGTCAGCAAATGTGTGTGGAATGAATGAATGAATGAATGAATGATCATCCAGAATGCAAACCAAGATTCTTTGACTCCAAAGCCCATGTTCTTAATTGTTATATTACTATCCTGTATCTGTCTTTTCAAAAGTTTAAAATAATCTGTTTTCATAAACTGTATTTAGAGCCAAACCCTCCTGCTACTATGTACGAATCTGTTGTCGTTAACAGCTGGCATCCTATATGTTAGGGCAAGGAATTAATGTGACTTTAACTCAGAAATCTCTTTCCAGCTACTATCTAAAAGATGAATTGGGTTGTTTTTTTTCCTGCAAGTTCAGAAATTTACAGGTTGGATCTGGTCGATTTAGAAGTGTATATTTTAACTGGATATAAAGTTCAAGAAAGCTAAGGAAAATTCAGTCCATTTTAATAAGAAAACTTCTCAACTCGACTCAAAGTAAGTCACAGGAAAATTAATTGACTTTTGGAGCCTGTTTTCATCATGGAGTGTTTGCCTTTAAGTTGGATCTCCACTGGAGGCATTAAGTGTCTCTGTCAGACTGCCTTATCTGGCATCAATGGGAGCAGAGGCCCCAGCACAGAGGAATGCTAGGGTGGTAAGGCAGGAGTGGGTGGGTGGGTAGGAGAGCACCCTCATAGAAGCAGGGGGAGAGGATAGGGGGTTTGCAGAGGGGAAACCTGGGAAGGGGGATAACATTTGAAATGTAAATAAATAAAATAACCAATAGAGATGGCTCAGTGGTTAAGAGCACTGACTGCTCTTCCAGAGGTCCTGAGTTCAATTCCCAGCAACCATATGGTGGCTCACAATCATCTGTAATCGGATCTGATGCCCTCTTCTGGTGTGTCTGAAGAGAGCGACAGTGTACTCACATACATAAAAAAAATAAATAAATCTTAAAAAAAAAATAACCAATTAAATTTTTTTTTAAAAAGCATCTCTGTCGAGGCTTATAAGACAGTATATTGGGAACGCTCCGCTTAAGTGCAATGGAAGCAGCAGAAAGCCCTGTTGACAGCTAGCTAGGTGGAAACTGTACCCTGGCTCTCCGCCTTCCCCAGAAAAACTCAAAGAGTGAACTGGAGAAGACTCAAAGGACCACTGAATGTGAGTGTGGACCAGGCTGCAGGCTGAACCCTCAGAAGCCAGGCAAGAGTCAAGAACTCAGCCCACATGGGTGGGTGCCCAGTGGGAGGAAAGAGTTGGGGTCAAGAGGCCGAGAAGAGGGTCCAGCCTGGCGCTGGTCCCCTAAACCTCAGCACCATGCCAACATATTTCATAATCATCTTTACCACCAGAAATTGGTCTAAAGGAGAAAGGGAAGACAGCAGGGTGTGTTTCCTCACACAGGGAAAGAGATTCCAGCTCATGTCTCCTGGTAATAAATGGAGTTGTGACCCTAAGTTTTCTTTTCCCCATCTAGATGATGACATTTCTAAAGTGTGTACTCACTGGTTTTATCCTCCCTGTACTTTAAGCTCTTGCCACAGATTTGTCCATCATCTGCTCACCAGCTAAAGAAAATTAGGTGAAAGAGGTCAGAGCAGCCATGGCTCACAGTCCTACAAGTGAGAGCACCAGGAATCTATTTCTAGGAGGAAATAGCTTCTCTGAGACCCAATTTTATTATATATTATGAAGATTAGATAGAGATAGATAGATAGATAGATAGATAGATAGATAGATAGATGATGTGAGATCACTCACATGAGGAATGATTGTGTAGTTAAAGACACTTCCCATAACGTCCCCAAAGGCCTTCACCCTGAATCGGATCTGCTGGGTGGAAGACCCCAAGTACATGAGTAAGGACTTTAACTCCAGCAAAGGCTATCTGGGGGTCAACCCAGACTTACTCTGACAAAATACTGGAGCCTGGAACAACTTAAACAAAGGACAGTTACTGTTCACAATTCAAAAGGCTGAGGAATCCAAGGCCAAGGTTGCTTTTGGTGACAGCACCCTCCCCAGTTCCCACAGGACCCTATCCCTGTGTTCTCACGTGACAAAGACGGAACTGGGGTGTCTTCCCTTTACCCACCCCCACACTCCAGTCTGTGAAGGCCCTGAATCATTGGGTTTGCTTCACCGTGTATAGCCCTCTGGATCCTTATATGAATTAATGCCTTGCTGTTCATCATGCTTGCCGTTGCCCTGCATAGACTTCAGTTATTACTAATTATTTTACTTAACTGAACTATAAACTCAATTGCCAGACACAGCACTTTCTACGGAATTCTTTGTTGGTGGTGGTTTTGGTTTGGTTTGTTTGTTTTTTGGTTTTGGTTTTGGTTTTACTTAAATACAAATAAAACTGGCAAGAGTAATCCAGTAAACCTGAGAATTTTTTAGACTAAATCGACAATTATGAGAACACTTGGCCGAATCTAATTCCCCTCTTTATGTGTGGATTAAGGTTCTGATTGCTGAATCTCTTTTGAGCAATTTGCACACACTATGGCCCATTGGCTCCCAGTCCTTCAGCAGATGCTTCCAAAGAATAGCCGTTTTCATGTACTTGCCAAACTCAAGGCATTTATCAGGGCTGCAGAATTATTCACCAATCATCCCAGCAATGTCCCCTCCCCCCCTTCCCCCTTCTCCACCCCCCAGCAGCAGTGGACTCGTGGCGTGTGGTGGTCAAGTAGCTTTTCCTCAACCTGCCTCTGCCTTTCATATCTCCAGGAATGGGATAAGCCGGGAGTAACAGGAATTGAGAAGATAGCCTGTCCATGGACCTGTCAGTCATGGAGAGAGGTTAGACATCCACAAACTGAGAAGCATCGGTGAACAACCCACTTTTGCTTTGGCTACTGTTGATCAACAGCTCTTGCCCTTGAAACTGATGCAGAGGTTACAGTATGTCGACCTTTCTATGTCAAAAGCCAAACTTAGAAAGCAATTTTCTGCCTGTTGGCAGTTTTTGTTGCTGGTGGTGCTGGGTTTTTGTTTGTTTCTGTTGTCTGATAGACTCGTCAAGATGCCCGAGTTGTCTTCAAATCATAGCAATCCTCTTGCTTCAGCCTTCCAAGTACTTGGATTGCTGGCTGGAAATTCAGAACGTCTAGCTCAAACTACTCTCGCATAAATACATCTCTCTCTTTCACATCATTGAGCCTGCTGTTTCTAGGAACACTCCTTCCAGATTACCCAAGATTCAGCCCATTGCTTTCTCCCTAGACTCCCCCGACCCTAGCCAAGAGGGTCTTGCCCTTCACCCTATGAGTCTCCAGCTTATGATCTTATCTGATTTTCTTCTCAATGCCTTTATGGCTCTTTGAAATGATGTTCTATATTGCCCAGTTTTTAATGACCCTTTTTCTCTTAACTCAAATACAACTTTTATGAGAAGGGGACTCTAAAACAGACCCTACAGCTGCAGCAAGAAGGGTCTCTGTGCTTGTGGTATGTAACAGAGTGCCTGAGACTTACCCTGTGACTGTCTAGTCCCAACAACTCACTAGCAGAACCCTTGAGGCTCCCACTTCTTCCTAAAGACTCACTTTGGCTAATCCAGATATTTGGTTTCAACATCAAGACTTCCTTCCAGAAATCCTACTATCTGGGCTGGCGAGATGGCTCAGCAGGTAAGAGCACTGACTGCTCTTTCGAAGGTCCTGAGTTCAGATCCCAGCAATTGCATGGTTGCTCACAACCACCCGTACTGAGATCGGACGCCCTCTTCTGGTGCATCAAAAGACAGCTACAGTGAATCATGCCAGAGCGAGCAGGCAGAGGTCCTGAGTTCAATTCCCAGCAGCCACACACATGATGGCTCGTGGCCATCTGTACAGCTGCAGTGTACTCATACACATAAAATAAATAAAATAAATCTTAAATAAAAAGAAATCCTACTATCTGTATCTTTGACCCTAAATCAAAGAGGTCTATAGGAAGATCATAATTACCCTCCAGTCTTTAAATTCTTGCCCTTGACACTGACACTGAGGTTATAATACGTTGGCGTTCCTCTGCCAAAAGCCACATTTCTGAAAACAAATATCCATGAGGAAGGTTTGAGAAGAAAAATACGAGGGAGCCATTCAATGAAAAGGAAATCATTTGGGTTACTTGGAAACATAAATCAGATATAAGATATATATCTTATGAAACTAATACCCTCCCAACTGCCCTAAGGAGATATTTATTTGGATATTTATATATTTGATTTGATGTGGTCTTTAGTTATTCAAGATAGGTAGATAGATAAATAGATAGATGGATAGATAGATAGATAGATAGATGAATAGATGGATGGATGGATGGATGGATGGATGGATAGATAGATGGATACTGAAGTCATAGCCACCAGCTGGGCTGGCATATCAGGAACAGAGTGAGGAATCCACTACAGCAGGGCCTTTAAATTTCCCTGTCCCTTTAAATCTAAGCCGCCAACACACTAATTTTAACTAGAAACAAAACAAAGAATGAATGAAATCTTGAGCAAACGAACATGGCATCAATAATCCCTTGTGTGGCCAAGTTACTCCCTTGTGCAAATTAAATTGTCCTTGAACATGGAAATAAGTAACTCCCTATAAATTCATCAACTTAAATCAAATACAAACCAAGATGCAGTCAGTGCTGTTTGAAAAGCCTCCCCGTTTTATTTGCTAACACTAAGTAAAGACAGGATATCTAAAGTATAGCATGAAGAAAATGATTCTCTCTTTGTTGTTCAACGTGTCCTACCCATTCTCTGAAGGTGTTATCTCGCATTACATTCTTAAGCCAGGTGGTCAGAGAATAGGTACCAAGAGAAGATGATTATTACAATAAAAATCTCAAAGTCAAATGTGTAAATGAATAAACCTATTGCCATTTGTTCCTATACCCTTTGGGTATTTTATTCTAAAATGACTTACAGTAGCTGAAAAGTTGCAATATCTGAACAAAGACCTTCTGATCAAAGTCACCTTCCCCTGCCTCCCCTGTGAACAAGCTGTACAACCGAAGCCCAGTTATCAAAACTAAGAACTTAGATTGTTACAATGTTACTGCTCTATTGACCTTGCTCTAGTCTAGTTTCACCCGTTTTGTTTTGTTTGGATTTGGGAGGGGGGGTTTACGTGTGCTTGTTGTTTGTATTTAAGTTTCTTTTCTGACCAGGAGCCAGAACAGGCTCCCATACTCCCATCCTTTCATTTACACGTTCCCCCAGTCTTCCCCAGGGCCTTTTACGCTTTAGAAGGGGACTGGCCAGAATTTTGTAAAATTCCTTTAAAGGCGACCTATCTAATGTTCTCAAATGATTTGTTTGTTTTCCTTTGTTCATAATAGTACAAAGATCTCATCTTTCAGTTCCTACCAATAAAGTACTTCTAGGCTTAGATCTAATAATTTCATAGTCAACACACACACCCTACTTTAGGCAAAGGAAAAAAAATCTTAATAAGTGTTAGCATTTTGTCTAAGCTCCGCCCCACAGTTACCTGGCGACAGCCAGGTGTGCCTGACTCACTATAAAAGGGGCTGCTTACCCCTCCTCTCTCTTGCTCTTGCCTTCCTGCTCCTGCTCTGTCCTCTCACCCCTTCTCCCCCTGTCTCCCCATTCCCCTTCCCCCTCTCCATGTGCTCATGGCTAGCCTCTACTCCTCTACTTACTCTCTGCCTATCTCTGTCTCTACTACCCTTTCAACACACCTCCTCTCCCCATGCCCTGAATAAACTCTATTCTATACCGTACCCTCAGGGGGAAGCCTCAGCATGGGCTCACAGAGGCATCTCCCTCCCTCCCCCACACCTGACTGCACATCCACCAAACTTACTCCTTCTCTCTTTATCTTTTTATAAAACACAACAATAAGTATCTCATAGGTGTCACAAAGCAGCAATAAAACTTTTAAGTGCAGTTCAGAAAGAAGAACACTGTCAAGACAGACAGCAATCCACATAAGTAAAGAAAGCCTCGAATTACTGTTTGGGGCTTGGTTTTCCTTTGCACGTGGGGAACTTTATATATATGTACCTGCACTCTTTCCATCAAACCCATCTCTCCTCTCCAATTCCTCTCCAAGCCTCCTACTACTTTGTACGTTTTTATTCCCACAATAACACAACTAAATTTGAATTTTAGCCCTTTAACACTTCTACTAAACTTTGGACTCACTGATCTACCAGAGGTATGAGGTACTCCCTGAGGTATGCGGAAAGTTTTTCTGGAGACAATGAGATGCCTCAGGGGGTTAAGATACTTAGATGAAGCCTGGTGATTTCAGTCCCTCAGAAGCCAAAGGTGAAAGGTGAGAACTGACCGGACTGACCAGTTATGTCAACTGAGCAACCCAACTGTATAACTTGAACCGTCCTCATTATCTACCTAAGATGACCTCAGATGAAATGGTTTTTTAAACACAAATTCTAATGGTAATAGATGCTAGCTTTTCTGTTTCTATCCTTCTCAATAAAATGTTACTTCCAAGCCACCTCAAATATCAAATATGGCAGAAATTGTCTTTTATGTAGGAGATTTTATATAGAAGATTAGCCTAAAAAATAATTTCACGCCAGGCAGTGGTGGTGCATGCCCATAATCCCAGCACTTGGGAGGCAGAGGCAGGCAGATTTCTGAGTTCAAAGCCAGCCTGGTCTACAGAGTGATTTCCAGCACAGTGAGAGCTACACAGAGAAACCCTGTCTTAAAAACCCAAATAAATAAATAAATAAATAACCAAATAAATAAATTCACAATTATTACAACTATTTATTAGACAAATATCTTGTGTATGAATGTTTTGCAAGATGTCTTAGGGTTTCTTTTGCCCTTTAGAGACACCATGACCATGGCAACTCTTATCAAGGAAAATATTTAATTGGGCCTGGTTTCAGAGGTTTAATTCATTATCATCAAGGCAGGCAGCATGCAGGCAGACATGGTGTTAGAGAAGGAGCTGAAAGTTCTACATCTGGATCAGCAGGCCACAGAAGACTGTGAGCTACAGTGGGCACAGCCTGAGCACAGAAGACCTCAAGGCCTGCTCCCACAGTGACACACTTTCTACAAGGCCATACCTATTCCATCAACTATGGGCCAAGCTTCAAACATATGAGTCTGGTGGCGTGGGGCATTCCTATTCACACCACCACCCCAGGTATATTTCACCCTGGTAAATTCCCTTCTTCTTCCAAGAATATATTTGGAGGCTGGGTCTATGATTCACTTTGAATGGGCTCACTAAAGACATGCAAATGACAATCACATGCTTATTATATATGACCCAACTATCCTAATTCACAGAGAACAGAGACTACATTAGGGTAAAATATAATACCAAATATAAAATTATCCGGGAATAAAACTAGAGTTATTTACATATCACAGTACTTACTGGTTTCCCACAAATATGTGAAGAAGCAGAGAAACCTAAAAGTGTAGGGGGTGGGGATGGTCAAGTGTGCTGAAAAACTGAATTCTCATAGCATGTTGGAGAATCCCATCTGTGTTTTAAATGTAATTTGTCAAGAGGATATATATGGTATGCCCGGAGGACCCTTCCCACTATGAAGGGTCCTCATACAGTATGTACACACACACACACACACACACACACACACACACACACAGGAACAGGAGAAAGGCTGAGGGATCCTGAGGGATCCCTGAAGAAAATTCCAGACAGGTCCAGAACTTTCCTACTTCTGTGTGACACCTGTAAGTCCCCCCAATGCAAGTATGATGTAGGAGTTATATAAGTAAGCTTACTGTTTGAGAACCTATAAGCAGTCTACAGGCTAGAGGCCTTGAGAGGGCCAGCACTAATCCTGCCACCTCTAGGTTAGAAAGACACTGCTCCAAATCGAAAATTAAATTCAGTGAAGCAATCCCTTTGTTCCCTGGGGACTGGGCGGAGGAGGAACCGCCAGAGAGACTACTCTGTGGAATTCAGCCAATTTCAGTGGTCAGAGAGGCTGTGTGGCACCACCTCAAGGCCTGCCAATTCTGACCACTGCCCCTGTGGGAACTGAGCTGCTCCAATCCCACCCAGGACACTGTGCAAACAGAAGATGCCCGCGCCCCTCCCAGGCAGCAGCTGTGGGAACTCTACCTCTGGCGGTGAGAAGTTGCGGGGACATTCTGGACTCCCGGAGCTGCTGTGGCTCATGCTGGCTGGACTGGGAGATGCTGCTGGGACCCACGATGCAAGAGCACTGTAGCACGCGGACCTCCCCGGGGTTGGGTGCGTCTCCTGGAGCAACAAGTAAACAGAATTGGAGGCGGCGCCTGTTGCCTTCCACCAGCCAGTGGCCAAAGCCTCCTCTGAGACCCGCAGGCCACAAGGCAATTATCCCTTAGAGACTAGTTCTCCTAGCTACCAAGGACACTTAGGGAGAAAGATCGCTCTTAAGTGGGAAGGGAACACACTCCCACTGTGAATGCAAACAGCAGGTTTTAGACAGTGCTGGAGACGGAACCCAGGGCCTCAGGTACGTTAGGCAAGCACTCAAACACCGGAGCCATGGGTCTATCCAATCTTTTTAGCTTTGTGTTTGTTTGTTTGCTTGCTTGCTTGCTTGCTTGCTTGCTTGCTTGCTTGCTTGCTTGCTTGCTTGCTTACTTTGCACAAGAGTGCGCATGCACTTTGTACCTGGATCTGCAAAGCATGTGGCCTGCCCTGGCGAGTGAACATTCTTTTCTCATCTCACCTTCTCAACAAGTCTGCCTAGAAGCACAGATGTGGCAATGCCTTGCTGGTAACCCGGTGGCTTCTTGCAACATTCCTCTTAGGTGGCCTTTTACCAATAGTTCCAAGTGTTCCCCCCAGAGATTTGGAAGTGAATATTAGAATATTCCGTTTTCCAACTAAGCAAACGGTCACAGTGGGGTAAAACAAACGCCAAGGACACACAGCTGCCAAGTGGAGGAGTGAAGACATTCCAGACTAGAAAACCGAGTTTGGCGGAGTAGCTTGCCTTAGTGAGAGAAACTAGAAGTGGAGCCCGCAGTCACATCCCCTGAAAGCTCTGGGGACCCTTGCTTGTACTGCTGGAAACTCACAGGAAACCAAGACGGAGGCTGCCTTTCTTAGACTCCATCCAGCCGTTCTAGAAGCATCCATTGCTATCTCTCCAGGCTGCATGACCTTGACAGTGGTTATTATTTTTTTTTAACTTTTTGAGGGTTTTGTACGAGTATATATTGTATGCTAAGCATAATTTCTCTCCAAGTAACCCCCACTATCTTTTCTGGCCCCCCATGAGTCCCCTTTGCCCTATAGACAGTTTCTTCTACTTCTATATCACACATATATACATTATTTACATACACATGTGTATATATATATATATACACACATATATATGTGTGTATACATATATAATTTAGCAACTACCAATGAGAGAATTAAGCCTTCTGGAGCTGGCTTAATTCACTTGTAATAATCTTCAGTTGCACCCATTTTCCTTCATTTTTCATTAAAACTGAAAAAAAATGCATCCTATTGTGTATCTTTATCAGCCCTCTGTTGAATACCTAGGTTGGCTCCATAATTTAAACACTGTGGCTAGTTCTGCAAAAACCAGTTGTACTGTCTTAATTGATACATTAGAGCCATGTATATTTATGGGGTGCCACTCAATGCTTTACAGGGGCTTGTAGCGCTACAATAATATAGCCATATAGCCAGTCTAAGCTCACATCAGTACTTTCATTTTAAGCTACATTAATTTGTAAATTTTCTCAGTAGAAACTATGCTTTGTGGAATCTCCCGTTCACAGTAGGATTCTTAGAACACCTATCTCCCAGTTAGGTTTTCCTCACAGGAGAATTATTGATCATTGTAGACTTGCCTACTTTTCAATAAGCTGACTCCCGTCTGAGCAGCTTCAAAGCAGATGAAAATGGAGGCATCTAGAAGAACCAGCCTGGAAAAGGCCCCTTTTCCAATACATCTCTACCCTATTTTATTGCTGCAGAAATCCATTTGCTCAAAGTCTATTTCCGGTCACCTTGGTTGGCCTCAGATTTTTTTTTTTTTCCATGAAAGCAGATCTCAACTTTCACAGGTTCTCAAGACTCACTGGGAAAAGGTTTCTCTCCATGTGAAGGAGCCGTGTACTCTTATGGTAATGGGTGCAGGAAACTGTTACCTTTAATCTTTCTGGGGGGGTTAAAACAGGAGTCCAGTGACTCTTGATGGCTACATCTGATGCTAAAATAGGATGACAAGTAGGGAGCTAGGCTGGTGGATTCAGAGGCCTGGAGAGGGCTACACTGTAGACCTTGGAGCCTTTGGTGTTTTAGCAGTTTGGGCAGGGTGGCATACGCCTTTAATCCCAGCACTTGGGAGGCAGAGGCAGGCAGATTTCTGAGTTTGAGGCCAGCCTGGTCTACAGAGTGAGTTCCAGGACAGCCAGGGCTACACAGAGAAACCCTGTCTCAAAAAATAAAATAAAATAAAGTTTTAAAAATTAGACAAATGCTATGGGCAAAAGATTCAGGGAAGTATCTAAGAGATTATGAAACTTTTGAGGTTGGCAAAGTGCTTGCTTTTCAAGCTTTGGAGACTTGAGTTTGATCCTCCAGAATCCACATAAAACAAAGATAGGTATACAGTACTCAATTGTAATCCCAACTCTGGGGAGGCAGAGATAGGCAGATCTCAATGACTCACTGTCTAGTCAGTGTAGCCTAGTTGGTAAGTTTTAGGTCAATGAGAAATAAAGATGCTAGCACCTGTCACCTGGCCCACATATACAGGAACATGGACATACAGATAGACATAAGCATATACCCAGAACTGTTTGTGGGTTGGACTTGGCCCATAGGCCATGCTTCCAACCATAATCCCTGATCTAGGAGTAGGGAGGGACAAGAGAGGGAGTCTCTTCAAACATGGTACTTGTCTTAGTCAAGGTTTCTATTCCTGCACAAAACATCACAATCAAGAAGCAAGTTGGGGCCGGGCAGTGGTGGCGCACGCCTTTAATCCTAGCACTTGGGAGGCAGAGGCAGGCGGATTTCCGAGTTCGAGGCCAGCCTGGTCTACACAGTGAGTACCAGGACAGCCAGGGCTACAAAGAGAAACCCTGTCTCGAAAAACCAAAAAAAAAAAAAAGAAGAAGAAGCAAGTTGGGGAGGAAAGGCTTTATTCAGCTTATACTTCCACATTGCTGTTTATCACCAAAGGAAGTCAGGACTGGAACTCAAGCAGGTCAGGAAGCAGGAGCTGACACAGAGGCCATGGAGAGATGTTCCTTACTGGCTTGCTTCCCCTGGCTTGCTCAGCTTGCTTTCTTATAAAACCCAAGACAACCAGCCCAGGGATGGCACCACCCACAAGGGGCCCTTCCCCCTTTGACCACTGATTGAGAAAATGCCCCACAGCTGGATCTCATGGAGGCACTTCCCCAACTGAAACTCCCTTCTCTGTGATAACTCCAGTCTGTGTCAAGTCGACACAAAACCAACCAGTACAGTACCCGAAAGCGTATCCATCCAGGGAGACAAAGAAGGAAACTCAGAAGCCAATGCTGGTTCAAACGTTGAGAGTCTGACCCCAACTAGTTTATTTTAGGCATATTTAAGCACAGCACACTTTGGGGGGGAAAAGTTTCCTAGTGATGATGAACTCAATCTCACAGTTTAAGACTTGACTACTTGAAACTCTTGTAAAGTCCAAGTGACCTCATCCATAAAGACGAGTGCTGTAGATTAATGACAGAAACAGCCTCGAAGTAGTTAAGCTCATGATAAGGAGGGAGGGAGGAGCCAATGTGGCCTGGCCATACAAGTAGCACAAAGGTCACCAGACTATTAGTCACATCCGCTCCTAGCTTTCTGTTATACATCTCTCCCTTAGAAGAGACAACCTTGTGTGTTTGACATTCCTAGTGCTTGGTTCAAACTTTGTACTTCCTTAGTGTTCATCTGGGAACACAAGGACTTCTAAGCTTTTTCCGGGCTAAAACAACGGTTGAGTTATTGATACATTTCATTGTATTTATTTATTTTGTTTCCATTTTTAGACAAGCTCTCACTGTGTGTCCTTGGCTGGCCTAGAACCAACCACAGAGACCAGGCAGCCCTCAGACTTGTAATAATCCTCCTGCTTCAGTTCAGAAATTCCAGGTGAGGATTGTTACACCCAGCTTTACGTTTCCAAGGAGAATAAATTTAAGGTCGATCCTGTGGTAATCATTGCATAGGAAGTATTCAGACACAAAAATATCTTCTCCCGTGACAGGGAAATGACCAGCATTTGGGAAACTCAGTAGAGGAAATAGTGGGGCTTCCCAGTAGCATTGAGAGAACACCTGAGATTTAAGGTCATGATTTTAAAATGGAACCAGTGATCTCTATGGTATGATTTTTCTCCCCTATTCCAATTCTTTGAGAAAATGGAACACATTTACCTTCAACCGAAGTCAAGGCTATACCAGATTAGCAAGATCGGGAGAAGAGCAGGGAACTTATTTTGCAAGGGAATCATCATAATAATGGATATAGAATGTAAGTAGGGTAGTAAAGAAAAGTGAAGTAGATGAAAAACGAAAGCATATGACAGTTAAAGAGTAAAAATGACAGTTGGTGAATGAAAGGCATGAGGGGGTCAGAACCTAGCAGTGACGGGCAATTCTAGTAAATAATAGAGGACAGTAGGTGCTGGTCAGAATGAGATGCTCAAGATTAGAGATGCTGTAGTTCCTGGAGTAGACTGTAACCATGGAAATGGGTAGCTTAGGTTGAAAAATGGAAAAAAAAATCATTGCTCCCAAAACAGGTAATCAAAGAACTGAATGGCTAAGGTGTTGGACAGGTCACCCAGTTGGACGTTGATGTCATCAAGGACAATGATAGAGGAAGATAGCCAGGAGGAAAAGGCCTCAATAGATATGTCACTGAGGAGTCTGGACCACTCTATGAAATTAGCCAGACAAAAGCCCAGCTCTTCTTCTTGACGGCTAAAAATAATAGATGGCTCAATGATGACATGATGAGAAAGAAAACCCTCTCTCTGCTTAACTAAGTTGGCAGTCAGCCATTTAAGCCTTCACTGAGGTCAGATCATAAATGGTATCTGGTGCTTTTCTCACGCATATGAAAAATGTCCATAAGCTTAGGATATCTTACCCTTTAAAAAAATAGAGAGAAACTTCTTAAATTTATCCCTGAACTTGGAGGCCCTCAGATCACCAGAGAGGACAATTTCTTGAGCCAGGCTATCTGGATTCCAATTCTGATATTGCTATTTCCTAGTCTTATTGTGGAGAGCGGAGCCCAGAGCGAGAGGCCTCGTAAACAAAGCCCTTATTTGGCTAAGCTACTGCTATTGGTTGCTTCTACATCTGGTGATCTATCTGCTTTTGCTACATGGCCCATTGGGATTGGCTAAGCTTGGGAGTACTCACCAGCCGTGGGTGGGCCGGGAGGCGGAGTAAGCTCCAGAGAGGCAGGAGGCAGAAGGCATAAGATTAGAGCAGGAGGAGAAGAAGGCAGAAGTAAGAGCAGGAGGGAGAAGCATTGTAAAAGGGCCCTGAAATAAACTGCAAAAAGGAAGAGCTCGTGTAGTTGCGTCTTTCCTGCTGGACGAGGAGGACGCAACATCTTACGATTTTGGAAAAATATCTTAACTTCTCTAAGCCCATTTGTTTATCTGTGTTCTCAATAGAGGTACTGTTGACAATCTGTAAGGTTGATAGAAAGATGATACCATTTAAGATGTGCAAAGTATCAGGTATTCAGGACAAAGTCAATATGTGTTAGGTGTTAGCATTACTTTCTTAGAGCACAGAATACAGAATTCTCCCAATGAGGACTAGAAAAGCAAAGTGTTTGTTCAAATTCTACTAGACCAGAAACTTTGGAAGATTGTAGGCTTAAATTATTTTAATGAAATGAACAAGAATAAAATTTTAAAGAATCCTCCTTGCTTTGAGAAAACAATCTTTAGAAAGGAGATGAAGATAAAATGTAAAAAAAAAAAAAAAAAAGGAAGGAGTTGAAGGCCAGGCAGTGGTGGCACACACCTTTAATCCCAGCACTTGGGAGACAGAGGTAGGTGGATTTTTGAGTTTGAGGCCAGCCTGGTCTACAGAGTGAGTTCCAGGACAGCCAGAGCTACACAGAGAAACCCTGTCTCAAAAAACCAAAAATAAATCTCGGTTTTTATATATATATATGAGAGAGAGAGAGAGTCAGGGTTTCTCTGTGCAGCCATCTGTCCTTGAACTTGCTCTGTAGATGAGACTGCCCTTGAAGTCAGAGACCCACCCCCACCTCTGCCTTCCAAGTGATGGGATTAAGGGTGTGTGCCACCACTGCCCAGCTGAAAACACCTCACTTCTGAGAGCAGACATCAAGCTAGCCATAGAGACACATGCATGTAACACCAGCATTTAAGAAACAGACTCATGGGGCTGGTGAGATGGCTCAGTGGGCAAGAGCACCGACTGCCCTTCCAAAGGTCGTGAGTTCAAATCCCAGCAACCACATGGTGGCTCACAACCACCCATAAAATGAAATCTGATGCCCTCTTCTGGTGCATCTGAAGTCAGCTACGGTATACTCATTTATAATAATAAATAAATCTTTAAAAAAAAAAAAAGAAACAGACTCATGAAGATGGAGGCCACTCATAGTTACTAAGCTCCATGAGGCCATACCGCACAATCATACAGGGCTTAACAAAGAATTTGCTGCTGTATTAGCCTGATGACACGCTTTCAATCCCCAGAATTCACATATAAGTACATACATACACACACACACACATAGACATACTTACACACACATAAGAAAAGAAATGATTTAAATTTTTCTATTTTTTTAAATTAAAAGCATAAACCTATAGGCTTCCTCTTCTTAAACCAAGCAGAAATATGTAGAATGCTTTTTAAAAGCATAGTGTCTCCTGAGTCAAAAGATGACCTTAACCTAATTAACTATCATCGGATTTAAGGAAGGTCTAGGGCAGTGTGGCTCACACCTTTAACCCCAGCACTTGGGAGGCAGAGGCAGGCGGATTTCTGAGTTTGAGGCCAGCCTCGTCCACAGAGCGAGTTCCAGGACAGCCAGGGCTACACAGAGAAAACCTGTCTCGAAAAACCGAAAAACCAAAAAACAAACAACAACAACAACAACAAAAAATTTCTACGGGCAGTGGTGGCGCATGCCTTTAATCCTAGCACTTGGGAGGAAGAGGCAGGCAAATTTCTGAGTTCGAGGCCAGCCTGGTCAACAGAGTGAGATCCAAGATAGCCAGGGCTATACAGAGAAACCCTGTCTTGAAAATAAATAAATAGATAGATAAATAAATAAATAAGGAAGATCTAAGGTCAACATGGGTCACGTTATGGCTTCCATAATGGAAGCCAGGGACCTCAGTCGCTAACTCCTTGACCCTTTGGTAGCTCTGTTTATCATCTAAAATAATAAGTAGGCATTTTGTTTTGAAAGTTCAAGGCTCTGCTCTCAACCTAGCAGCAGACAGCGCCTGCTAGAGCCAGAGGGATCTAAGAACTTGGCATTCATCTGATTCACATCACAGATTAGTGCCGCTCTCAGCCTTGGTCAGAGAGGCTTCTTTTTACCGTGGGCAGCGACTCATACAGAGCTACAGAGGTGACTGCTGAGTGTTCGGCTCTAAACTGACAGCTGCGGCACATCCTCATTACATCTCAAGGAACATCTGGAAGAGAGGGCCGAAAGAATGCAAGAGCCAGATGATGAGAAGAGCGCGGTGAGATGCTGGCGTCTGGGCGTGACACAGTCATTGCGCTCCTCTCCGGCTGGCCTGCAGCTGTTCTCTGCAGCAGACTGCACTGCCTCAGGCCTGTCAGCATTTCGGCCTGGCTGACTGGGAGAGGGTCTCACCAGGCCTCACCCCTGGCTGAGGAGCTATTAGATTGGCAATTACAGCTGCTGAGGGATGAAAGGTTCATTTTTCGTCAGGGATGGAGTTACTGGTAAGAAGCCCATGGTCCAGTCAATAACACCACGACCACACTTATGTAAGCAACCTTAATTAAACTCGGTGGATCATAAAAATGGTATATGTGTACATATATACATATATGCATACACATGTATACATACAAACATACATTCATTCATACACACACACATATATTCATACATATGAAAAGAAGAGGAAAACATATTTAGGAAGAAGGGATCCAGAGTGATGAGAGAGGATAGGAGAGGGTTGGGGAGAGGGGTAATGGTGGTGCGATCCTTTAATCACAGCACTCAGGAGCCAAAGGCAGTCAGAGTTTGAGGCCAGCCTGGTCTACAGAGTGAGTTCCACAACAGCCAGGGCTACACAGAGAATCTCAAAACAAAACAGCAACAAAGAAAGAAAGGAAGAAAGAAAGAGAAGGAAGGAAAGAAAGAAAGACAGAAAAGAAGGAGGAAGAAAAGGGTTGCATGTATAAAATTATCTAATGATAATTTTCATGCCCATTAACAGAAATTTGCCACTATGCATCAGATTTATTATTATTATTATTATTATTATTATTATTATTATTATTATTATTATTTCTTCAATATCATGGAGCCCATCTATGTGAGCCCTGGTTTATGTACATGTATGATATGCAAGTGGGTGGGTGAGTGCTTGCCATAGTGTACACAGTGGAGGCCAATGGACAACGTTGTGAATCCCTTTGCCCACGAACTTGTCATCACTAGAACCCTTAACCATTTATAAAAATGTCTCTGGAGGTTATTTGTCCAAGAACAGATTAGCATCAGGTGTATAGCAATCCTTCTTGAAGTTAATCAAGATTATCCTAAGACAACAATGAAAACTTCCTAAGATGGGTTTACTAGTAATAACATTATCATTACAGGGTGTGGCTTGCTTATGTAGGGTCCGAGGACAATTCTCTAAAGCCTGCTCTCTCCCTCCACTTTTATGTGAGGACCAAACTCGGTCACTACACTTGTGCAAAACATCCCTTAGCCACTGAGCTATCCCCCGCGCCCAGAATTCTTCTTGCCAGCAAAAGCTGGAGTTCTCAAAGGAAAGAAAGTTAATGGTTCCTTAAAACATGAAGACAATTGACCAAACATTTGGTTAAAATCAAGTTTCAAAGCAAGTGCGATTTCTAAATTAAGCAGAAGCCCCAACTATTTCTGGACCTTTCGAATGTCTTATCATTTCAGAAAATCTCACAGCTCTGAGTGGAGTTGAGAGGAGGGTGGGATATTCCTGACCCCATTTTAGACATGTTCTGGATTTCTTTTAAAATTGTGCCAACTTTCAAATAAAAAAACAGTTCTTGCTTTTTAAAACCAGGAGGGAGACGTCCTTCACTCACACTGCTTTCTCTCCTAGCTTCTTGTGCTGATTTTAGGTTCCTGCTAAGGTTTTCATAGACGCATTCTGAACCCTTTTGATATTTTTTTCTAATTCATATGAGGTCAGATTTTATAAGCAATTGTGGTTTAGCCACATGCCTGTATCTATAAAGTGACTCTCCTTTATCCTCCCAGAAATATCCAAATAACATAATGGTCTAAATTTTTGTAAGAGATCCTTATCTCCTGACGATTCATAGGTTGATCTCAATTAAATCTATTTATAAATTTGCACTACCAGTCATGAAGTGACTTGGTCAATAAAACTCTTATAAAAGAGAAAGAGAAGGAAGCAAGCTGCAAGAAGCTTGGTAATCAAGTGATCATTTTAAAAATAAGCTAGCCCTTGAGCCTTCCCAGGGTTTCTTGACATAGCTCTGCAAGTTTCCCCTAGATACAAAGCAATGAATTCAGAGCACCAACTTCTTTAATTTCATTTGATAAATCGGCCTGCTCAATACACACATTGATCAGAAAGCCCATGAGTTAAAAAGAGCAGGGGAAGTATTTAATATTACTACCCTCCTGAATTCAGGTTATTGAGAAAACAGTAAGATTTAGAAAGCAAAAACACCTAACACCCCTTACTGCAAAGTGGCTAAAAGAATGATAAAGCATACTTCAAAGTAATTTATTTAAAAATATGATCAAGGAGGGTTTTGTTTTGTTTTTGTTTTGAGAAATAGTTTCACCCTGTTCTCTGGCTGTCCTGGAACTCTCTTTGTAGACCAGGCTAGCCTTGAACTCAGAGATCTGCCTGCCTCTGCCTCCCAGTTAAAGATGTGCAGAGCGCACCTCCGCTCTCCACTTGTTTTGTTCATATTTTTAAACAAAGCCTTTAAAAAAAATTGGAGTGCAGAAGAGCCCAGCTCAAAGAACCCAGACCTAGCTTCTCGCACAGGGAAGGTGAACTTTGAGAAATGGGAGCTAACATTTAGAATTCTTTGAGAGGCAGAAAGTGAACTGAGGCAGACCCAGCACAAATCGGGGTGGGTAATAAATCTTGCAAGCACATTGGAATGTCCAGGTCAAGAGGCAAACCAGCCAATCTGGTATTTCTCAAACTTTCCAAGGTATTTTCAGAAGTCTGGAAAATTGTTCCCTTTGGTGAATTCAGTTTCCAGCATAATCTCTGTGTGGCAATTTAGCCCTGTTGGTAAAACCACTGACTTGAAAGAGATTTTTGCTCCTTTTGCCCATTCTGCAGCCATTTTGATAGTTATGTTATCAGTAATAGTTTGATGACAGGCTAGAAAATGACATCCCAGGGAAGCAGATATTATACCTTGTCAAAGACAGACAAGAGCTTCCCTCACTTATACTGCTGGGGCCTCAGGACAACCAATTGGACCGCCCATGAGCAAACAGGTCTCTGATTCAGAGCTTATCCACCTAAGTACGCACTCTCAGTCACAAACCACGAAAAGCAGCTTAACTTGCCCCAAGGCAAAAACATAAATCAGGTCCCAGGTTTATAGTTTCATCATTTTTACCATAGCCAGAATGTGGCTGACTGGTTTGCTGTTCACAAAAGGTAGTTAGGTGTGAACCTGGAAATCTGACCTTAAGGATGTGGCCAAAGGGAAGTATGGGACTACTGAGCTCGGCCCAGAAAAATATCCCCTGGGTTGTGGCTGCCAGATCTTCCTAGTTCTCCTCCTAGTTTTGGACCCCTCCAGAGACTTCATCTTGTCTTCGAAGAGCTAGATGCTTCCAAGACATATCCCAGATGAAGGGACTTCGTAAGAAGAATTTCTAATCTATCAACTTTATAGGATTTACAAACTAAATCTTATCATGGGCAAGTTATGTAATGTAGTGCCTTTAGAATGGGTTTCAAACATCCTGTTACCAGAAATGTTTTTAGAGTCCCAGTGGGGTTGCTTCGTGTTACCAGGGAAATTGAGGTTTCCTTTGAGGGCTTTTAGACTCATTACGAAAAAAAAAAAATTAAGAACAGACTCAGAAGAAAGCTCAAGGAAAATTTTATTGCAGTTTAAAAAAAAAAAACAGGGCATGCAAGCTATAAATCTCAGCAACTACTCCAGGAAGGAAGATGGAAAGATGGAAAAGAAGAAGAGAGAGAGTCATGCTGTTTGGGTTAAGCTGGCATGTACAGCCATGGAGATAAAGCCACATGGCTAAAATGTGGAGGAATGGGCTTTAGGAAAAGCATGAGGGTGCCCAAAGTGTTCAGTAAAACATGCTTAGAAAAGAGCGAGACAGGGGAGCTGGAGACGGCTCAGCAGTTAAGAGCACCGACTGTTCTTCCAGAGGTCCTGAGTTTAATTCCTAGCAACCACATGGTGGCTCACAACCATATATAATGGGATCCAAGGCTCTCTTCTGGTGTGTCTGAAGACAGTGGTAGTGTACTCACATACATAAAATAAATAAATATTTAAAAAAAGATGAAAAGGAGAAGTTATGCTTTTCTGACTCGTTCAGAAAAGCAAGCTGACTTAGAAAGGTTTCAGAAGGGATCACACAGGACTTAGGAATTCTGGGAAAAGCAAATACATATCTCATTAAAGAGATACACCTCCCCTCTCTTTAGCATAGCAATAGATGAGCCATCTTCATAGTGGTCTCTAGGCCAGGATCTTGACCTGCCCACCTGGCTTAATTCTTAAGGGAAGAGACAAAGACAAGGGCAACAGCTGTCCATAACCGGCTTTCAATGTCTGTAATACTGGGGATGGGGGTGGAGTAGAGATGGAGGTCTTGTGGGGGGTGTTCTATGGATAACAGGGGCTGTGGTAAATGAAACAATGTTTAATTTTCTTGGACGAACGTTATGTACTTATGAAAGATTACCATGAATTCACTCTCATTGCTGAAAGCTAAACTGAAACATTTAAATAAGTATAATTAAAATTCTAAATATAGTTACACTCATAAATTACTGCATTCCCCTCTCCTCAAGTGCCACAGTAGATTCTGTCTATTGGGGGAGACTAACACCTTATGACACACAAAGAGTTTGGTTATGTAACACCATTCTCACTTTGCAATACTTTATCCTGATGGGATTTTACAGAGAAACAAATATACAAAGCTCATTATGTTGTTGCTGCCTTGGTTGAAGCAGGACTTGAGGATGTGGCCTCAGCTCTGCTTCTAGCTCCTTGACAATTAAAGGAAATCCCAGGAGCCCTTGGGAGCAGGGTTTAAAAGTCACAGTTATGTCAATCCATCATTAGGAAGAGTCAAGCTGTGCACACTTTGTCTCCCTTAGAATAGCCTGACTACCTACCAGTTTGTAGTTTGGAATTTATTTACATTTTCCACCTGGATAACTTCCTATTTTTCCTTAAAATATGTGTATGTGTGTGTGTTTATCCTTGCTCTATTTTTTCCTATCACTGCCCAGTTCAGGTCAATGTTGCATTACTGCCTCTGCCTCAGTATCCCCTTTACCCCACTTCCAATTCATCTTCTATACATTATCTAAGACATTGCTCTTTGGCCAGGCAGCCTGAATGGCCTTCATTGAACATAGATCTAACCTTCTTATGCCTTTGCACAAAGCCACGAAGCCATGCCATAGCTACTTCTTCCACTGTGAGCAAACTCTAAAGGCCTTTCAGTAGTACCCAAGGCCTCCTATGGCCTGACCACATGCCCAGGGGCGCTCCAGCTTGGACTCTCAGTGTGACCTCCTGAAACATGGAGGCCACTTCCCCAGACTTGATCGTGTCTGATCCCACATGGTTATACAGCTTACTTATATATTTCTTTCTAATCTTTGGTCCAATACGATTTACTCCATTGCTCCCTGTGGTGGTTTGAATATGCTTGGCCCATGGGAAGTGGCACTATTAGGAGGTGTGATTTTATTAGAGGAAGTGTGTCACTGTGAAGTCTCTGTACATATGTATATATGTATACATGCACATGTATATACACTCTCAAATCTGACCAGTATGAGACAGTCTCTCTTTGCTGCCTGCCAGGAGACAATCCTCTTCTGCTGCCTGCAGATCAAAATGTAGAACTCACAGCTCCTCCAGCACCATGTCTGCCTGTAGGATGCCAGGCTTCCCGCCATGATGATAATGGACTGAACCTCTGTAAGCCAGACCCAATGAAATGTTTTCCCTTATAAGAGCTGCCTTCATCATGGAGTCTCGGCACAGCAGTAAGACCCTAAGACACTCCCTGACCTCTCTGTTTAAGCCTCTTTCCTGTCTGCCCTGCCGCCCAGAACACATCCCTCCTGGCATTTAACCCCGCGAAGACTAACAAGTTCACTCCCCTTCAGGGTCCTTGAAGATGGCTTCTTTTTCCCCAGTGGTAGATACTGAACTCAGGCCCTTGCACATGCTGGACAGGCACCTTTCCAGCTGACCTATACCTCCAGCTCAAGGGATGGGACTTAGGGCCCATTACTATACTTTTTGTCCACTAGACCAGTGTCTAGTATCTATCTGATGCTCAACAAACAACAGCAAAAAAGAATAAATGAATGGATTTCCAGAGAGGTTACAGCACCTGCAGCGGATTTCTTCTCTTTTTCCCTCAGAACCACCCAAGCCCCACAGGACCACCCACAGTTCCTTCCCGCAGCTTCATGACCCTTCCCAGACAGAGCCTTGTCAATCATGGTACCCATGGGTGACTGTTGGGGTCCCTCAGATGCAAGACATAGGAGTTTGCCACTGCAGACTCAACTCATGCCTGCTGTGCGCCTGCTGGCTGGCATGTATACAGCCTGAAGACATCTGTAGTTGACCTCCTCCCCCACTGTGGACTGTGCCTCCAGCCTTTCCCCGAGCTGAGACCTGCGGGACGCCCGGAGTCTCCACCTTCAGCCCAGCAGCCAGCTTCCCTTGGACTCTTCCTGACTCCTCCCGAATTCCTTATGTTATTCAAATGTCGTTGTAACCTAGAGATTCAGTTATGCTCTCTTGTATATAAATGCTGAACCCCCAAAGTAAAGGAGAGCCTTGATTGGAAACCCTCAACTTGGCTCCGTGTCCTTTTGTTCTCGAACTCTGTGTTTCAGGTCTCCTTTCTCCCTTCGGTCGAGGCAGAACCCGGTTCATGAAACTGCTGGACAGTTTCAGGTGACTCACAAAGATTGTTTGCTGAGCGAAAGAAGCCATTCGAAGAAGGCTTGTACTGTCAGGTTCCATTCATATGACAGTCTCAAAAGGACAAAACCATACTGGGCATGCTGCCATTGTGCTTGTAATCCCAGCCTTTGGGAGATGGTTGGCAGGAGGACAGACCATGAGTTCAAAGCCACCCTGGTCTACATAGAGAATTCCAGGCGAGCCAGGGCTACAAAATGAAACCCTGGCTAAAAAAAAAAAAATAAAATCAAAAGGAGATCATTAGAAAGGGCAGATCTGAGACCCAGGAAAGACACTAGGACGGCAGGACAGGTTGGAGCTGGGCACTGTAAGCTCATGCACAGGAGGCCTAGGGGTAATAGAACTGTTTTATATCTTAATTATGGTGCTGAGTGCATGTCTGTATGTTGAAATTCATAGCACTGTACTCTAAATCCAAATTGATGGCATGTCAATTTAAAATGTCACCTTAAAAACAAGTTTCCTATTCTCCAAGTGTGTTCTCTTGTTTGTAAAATAGAGTTAAAACGACATTATTTCCATACCTGAAAATCTTCAAAGGATGGAAAGAGAAATCTCTTTCTAATTAGTCCCTCATGATTTCCCTTTTTTTAATTTATATTTTGTTTATTTTTCGAGGCAGGGTTATCCTGAAACTTACTCTGTAGATTAGGCTGGCCTTGAACTTACCGAACTCCACTTGCCCCTTACTCTGCCTCTCTTGGCCCATCACCCTCTCCTCTCTCTCTCTCTCTCTGTCTCTGTCTCTCTCTCTCTCTGTTTCTCCTGCCCCCCCCAACCCATGGCCCAGCTCCTGCTTGCTCTCTCTTTGTGCTCTCCTGCTCTATCTCTCTCTTTCTCTCCCTCCTTCCCTCCCCCCTCTCCCTCTCCCTGTCCCTCTCCCTGTCCCTCTCCTTCTCCCTTCCTCCTTCTCTCCCTCCCTCCCTCTCTGTCTCTCTGTCTCTCTCTCTCTGTCTCTCTCTCTGTCTCTCTCTGTGTCTCTCTGTCTCTCTCTCTCTCTCTCTCTCTCTCTCTCTCTCTCTCTCTCTCTCTCTCTGTCTCTCTCTCCTCTCTCATCCCCCACGGCTTCTGCCTGGCTCCCCCCTCCCCCCGTCCCCCCACCCCGTCCCCAAGCCTGAGTGCTGAGGTTAAAGATGTTCACCAGCTCATGATTTATTTTATAGGAACCATTTTAAATTTCCCAAATTACTAAGTTTCCAAAACCACTACAGGGCCTTTTAACCTATCCAGGGTGGATGTGTCTCATTTTATTTTCCTGTTGCCATGATAAAATATTCAGAGAACAACTTAAGGGAGAGAGGTACAATTCACCGTTTTTTACTGTTCGAGTGGTGGAGGGGTCAAGGCTCAAGAAGGTTAAAGCTGCTAGCGAATCGAGGCACATCTTAAAGTCAGAAGACGCACCCAAAGCATGCATGGGACCACTTACTTCTCACGTCCAAGATCCCCCCTGCCTTGGGAATGGTTGGTTCACCACTGGAACACAGTCCAAGAATGGAGTCCTGTGAGGAGATTTCTGAGCACCATGAGAAAACCCGAAGAAACCGTGACAAGCATCTTGTAACCTCAGTTTCTTCACAAACCCAGAACTCTTCTTGGGTTGTGCCTTCTCACCCCTCCCAGGTGTAGCAGATAAGAGGGAGTTTACTTCAGCATATTCATTACAACTGATTCTTATTTGTTTATAAGCCTCAAAGGAAACACAGGGTTTTGCAGCCTGTGGCTCGTCCTTGTACTGTATGTACACTTTACTCATGTGACACCGCTTTTCTTTTTAAAGATTTATTTATTCATGTATTTTATGTATATAAGTACCCTGTCTGCATGCACACCTGAATGCCGGAAGAAGGCATCAGATCCCATTACAGATGGCTGTGAGCCACCATGTGGTTGCTGGGAATTGAACTCAGGACCCCTGGAAGAGCAGCCAGTGGTCTTAACCGCTGAGTGGGCTCCCTTAGCCCCCACGTGACTCCTCTTTACCCTCAGAGTATAAATTGTCTGATGCTCTGAATAAAGTGAGCTATTGCATGAGACTTCCGTCTGCCTCATTTATCGGCTCTTAGAGTGATAAACAGTACTGTCCTGTTTGATGCACTTTAACAAACAAGCACCACAAACACATGCACACACACACACAATTAGATACTAAAATTATAGACAGAGCTAAAAGTGAGTTTAGTGTTTATGTCCAAAGGGCATGAAGTACAAACACAACTGAACACTCAGACAATTACATACCTGAAAAGGCATTGTTAGTTAGTAGTGGAATGGGACTTGAACCATTGCCCAAGTTCTCAGCTCACAGTCAGAACCCATCTTGAGAACGATCAAGTTTATTTTCCAAGACCACAGTAACTGGATCTTAGCAGCTCAAGCCAAGATTCTGTCTGAGAATCACAGACTAGAGTCTCCCTCACACACTAATGTAAGATGTACCTCATTGAATTTTAAGTAATTTATCTGTAATGTTGTCAGAGCAAAGCCAGAGTTGGGATCATTTATATGAACAAAAGTTTGGATTTCACCAAGAAAGCAAAACAGATTTTATTAGCATCCCTTTGGTGAGAAGAGTCAGCCAGATCACCCTTTGTCAAATCACTTCCATCTGTGTCCCCCTCCCCCAACCCCAATCATTTCCTTTTTCTTACCCATGGGCTGCCAGCTGCTCGCAGCCTGAAACATGAGATATGCCCTCTGATCGTGGGGCATGTTGCGGCTCTCTACACTGAAGATCTTACAGGCTTTCCTGTCAAGTGGTGCTCAGCTCATCCATGAATGCTCATGTACCAAATGATGCTAATTCATAAGTTACCAAAAAATGTTACCACCTGTCCACCACTGACTGATCTTGATTGTGGAACACATGTGGCTGTGGTATATTTGAAACAAACTGTATGCTTTATATTCAGAACCCTGCCCCTCACTGCCACGGTTAGTATATTCACTCGTTTAAAATAATCTCATGGCTAAAAGTTACACTGAAATGAAGTAACTTACAAAGATAGAAACAGTCTTGGGTTTTAGCAGGTTGGAGTTGAAATTTGGATTCACTGACCAACTGGATGACCTTGTACCGATAACAAAAGCCTGTGCTCAGCTGGACGTGGTGGCTCACACTCATTATCCCAGCCCTCGGAGGCTGAGACAGGAGGATTGTCACGAGTTTAATGTCAGCCTAGGCTGTACAATGAGTCCCAAGTATCCCTGAGCTACAGTGTAAGACCTGACCTCAGAGCAACAGCACCCTTGCCACTTGGTATGCAGAATGCAGTGTGATATCTGTATTAGTATATTAGTATATATAGTGTAAGTGTCACATCAGGAGAAAGCTTTATAATACCATGCCTGGAATGAGGGACTTCATACATACGTGGTAGTCATAAAGACTACAATGCATCTGACGTGGCTCCAGTTGGGAAAGTCAAAAGATAAACATTTTTTTGTGAATTTTGGCTCTAGGTTCTAAATACTCTAAATAGGAAAACCATTCCATTTGGGGTTTTTCCATACTTTTCTTCCTCCTTTTTTCTTGTTCTTTTTAAATTTTTTACTAATTTATTTCAATTGTGAGACAGTGTCTCATACACCCCAGGCTTGGAACTGATAGTCTTGCCTGCCCTTTAACTGCTCAGATGAGATGCACCCATGTTTGGAATTCATTTGAAACCTTT
>NW_022196911.1:1188029-1234467 GCF_008632895.1 Mastomys coucha | reverse complement strand
GAGACAAGATCTTGATCTTGCGGTCCAGACTAATCTTAAACTCATGGCTATCCTCCTGCTTCAGCCTTGCAAATGATGATGTCAAGCAATGTACCACCTGCTGAAATGCCTGGCTTTCCAGTTAACAACTGAAAGACTCCCATAAGGAGACCCCCACCCAAGTCTCCGGAGGATGTGCACCCAAGGAATCACGAGAGCTCATCTTCATGTAAAACACATGAGGCAGTTTAATTTCTCGGAGCGCTCCAGGCCGACACCACACCCATCTCACGCAGGAGATAGTGGAATCAACCACGAGGCTCAGGGGTTAGGGGTTTATACAGGAAAAAGGTCTAGGGGAACAAAGGAATCAGTGTGGCTATACATGATTGGCTAGTTCAAATATCAACTAGTATGCGCAGAACAGAGTGGAAAATTCCTAAGGTTGGTGTTAATCTGAGTTAACAGAGCATCTGACCTTAAACCATATCTAAGAGGACCAGATGGCCCACTACTCAGTGTCTGCCCAGACATGTCCTTGCATGTTTTCTCTTCTTTATCTTCCTGGCCTGCTAGTTCCCAGAATGTCTTAACAGCTTGCTTATTTTTGCCCAGGCTTATTTGGACATATTCAACCTTGGTCCACTGTGTTTTTTTCAAACATGCAATTTTCTCATTAGCCAGCACAAGTTTTAAATTTAACTCTTTCACAACAACAACAACAACAAAAATTTATGCAAGGTTTAGTGACTCACACCTGTAATCCCAGTTCTTGGGAGACAGAAACAGGAGCATGGCCACAATCTTAAAACCATCATGAACTACAGAGAGTTCCAGGCCATAAAAGGCTACATAGAAAGACCCTGTCTCAAAAAAAACAAAAAAATCTAATGGCTTAGTCTATATTCACACAAAAAAATCTTTCATTTCTTTTAAGGATACATTTGAGGGCACAGAGGAAAGCATTTATATTTACTGAGATTTAAGATAGAAAGAAAAGTTAAACTGTAATGTGTCTCCATGATGCCTCAAAGTGAGAGCGGTTAGAGATGTGTGGCTCAAGTGTATGCCTTGTATGAGCAGAAAGACCCGAGCAGCAAACAAACAAACACACACACACAAATTAAAACAAACCCAGCTGTTCCTTTCAGCAACTTCATGAAAAGACAAGAAAGATGGGAGAGAAAGGGGGAAAATAAATAAAACTGGGTGCTCCTGGCTGGTTTTTGCCACACCCACTCATCTACTCTAGTTAAATCCAAAATATCAGGGGTAAAAGTCTGATTAAAGATGAGAGGCATTATGGCCCCAAAGGGGAGCTTGTGCCTCCTGGGTATTCAGTCAGTCATGGCATTCCCTAACTCAGAGCTAGCCCAGATATGTCCTTGTGAACTCGTGTGCTATATGTTTTACTTATAGCTAGACAAAATTGGACTTCGCTCTCTGACCTTTACCAACGTTCCAACATCTTAGCCAAACCCTGGCTTGGAATTTCGTAAAGAATGTTACCCATCCAGACTAATTGCCTTCAGCATTGTGGGTAGGGCCTTGAAGCTTATAGAATGGGAGACTTATCCCAGGGCAAGGTCAAGTAGAATCCTCACTCTCAGTCAAGTAAGGCAGCTGAACCACTCCTAGGAATTAGCAAGAAAGAGACAAGTCTCTACTTGTCCAGAAGATTAGCATAGTGGGCGTTTTACCTAGGATGGGCGGGACCTTGAGCTGAGTGTGTGTGAGAGACAGCGTGCCGCAGTCGGCGGCCTTCAGCATGCGTACTTGGGCACTCGCACTCTGACTAGAACTAGAACTTAGATGGATTAGGACTTAGATTCATGCAGTCTGCAGTCCCCCAGGCCCAGAGTGCTTGGGCCCTGGGGAAGGGGGTAAGGGGTGCTGCACCAGTTCAGAGGAGGTGGCTGCTGCTTTAGACTCAGTGTGTTTCAGGTGGCCTCAGATGTACCTCAACTGCTGAGCTGCTAGATTTATCATTTCTCTTTTGCAATGACTATAAAAGTCTGATGCCATTTCTAAGAAATACATTCAGATCCTTTACTTCCATGTGTCTTCTCTGCCATCATTTCTTCGCCTACACCTCGTCGACCTGACTAGGACCCCGTTTCTCCCATGGGTTGAGGGAGGCCCAGATCGGCCGGCCTGCGGCAGGGTTTTGTACAGTAATTAGGACTCCCCCAAGTACATCATCTTAAGAATGGCCTTACAGTTCTGAGTGGGACAGGGTGAGGAATCAGCTTTGGAGGATGGGCAAGGTAACTGTCATCTAAAGAGACATGAGCTCGGCGGATGCTGAGACCTGTGCCCTCTACTCCAAGTCCAAGGGGACACTTCATCTTAATTAGAGGATACTAAAAACATGATTTTCCCCACCTGAGTTATAAGCCATCCCACTTGAATGCTCCCTACTGATTTTTTTTTTTTCCAGATAGGGTTTCTATGTATAACCCTGGCTGTCCTGGAACTCACTCTGTAGACCAAGCTTAGAAATCCACCTGCTTCTGCCTCCCAAGTGCTGGGATTAAAGGCTTAAAGGCGTGTGCCACCACCCAGCTCCTACTCACCTCTTAAACACCAGTGCAGGGGTCCCTGCTTTAGAGATGTACAAGTCTGATTTGTCTCTTTTTTTTTTTTTCAACATGGTTTTTCCTCTGTATAACCCTGGCTGTCCTGAAACTTGCTATGTAGACCAGGCTGGCCTCGAACTCAGAAATCCACCCGCCTCTGCCTCCCAAGTGCTGGGAGTCCAAATGCTAGGGCTAAAGTTTACTAAAATTTACTGTCTCCTTCCTTCCTTTTTTTTTTTTTTTTTTTTTAAGATTTATTTATTGTTATAAATGAGTACACTGTAGCTGTCTTCAGATGCACCAGAAGAGGGCATCAGATCTCATTATGGATGGTTGTGAGTCACCATGTATGTATGTGGTTGCTGGGATTTGAACTCATGACCTTCGGAAGAGCAGAAGGTGCTCTTACCTGCTGAGCCATCTTACCAGCCCCTCTGTCCTTCCCTTTAATTTGCCATGTATACCATTCAAGCAAAGGTTGGCAGAATGAGAAGCTAGGTATTTTTCATAGAAAGGTTTGTCTACAATGTGTTCTTTTTTCTTTCTTTTTTTTTTCTTTTTCACCATTAAGAAATTCTCATTTTTTCCCCTCTTCCCGAATTTTATTTCCCAGTTAGCCTAATGACAAACCATGGTAATATGTTTTTGCAAACAATCTATGCTGGAATTAAGCCCCCAAATGGATAAGGACATGCACCTCTATGCACATGACCTGATCGCCATGGCAGATCCCTTGCTCCACTGAAGTCATTTTAAAGCTGAAGACAAGAATTCTTGCAGTCAAAATGAAAATCATGTTTTGCTAGCTTTTCTTGCTAAACTCTGTGTGTAATCCAGCCACTCACTCTGTCGTGCTAACGGATCTCCCCCTTGTGCCTAAATTTTGTATTGAATTCCAGCTGAGCTAAAATCACCAAAGACACAGGCCATGGCTGTCCCAGGAAATGTGCGAGTACTTTAATCAACCTGTTAGAAGTATCTTCAGTATGAACAAATTTCCGTGTTTATTTTGTAAAAAAAGTCTAAAAATGGAGTGAGGTCATGTTCAAGAAACAGCGCAAGGAAATGTGATAGATCCCAAAAGGCAAAAGCAGAGAGAGGAGAACAAACTGAACTGAAGTCTCTGCAGTGACCTCTCTGTAAGCGGATGGTCCACAGCCATAAAGGTTTCCTGTATGTAGATTACAAAGGCAGGACAAATCAGTCTTGATGGAATATTCTGGCGACCATTAGTGGATACCAGAATGCTAGTACATTTGTTCTTGTTCATGGCTTCCCTAATATAACCTGGCATTGAGATTTAATGTAGCCCAAATAGACCAGAAAGAACAGCTAGTTTCACAGGATTTCCTGAGGTTATGATTTGGTTGGTAAGGTTAAGAGACCATGGCACCGTGATTTAAATGCATCTCCTTCAAAATTCAGGTGTTGAATTAATGGCTGATAGGATGCCATTAGAAGTTGAGGGCCTCTGGGTATAGTGGTGCACACCTTTAATCCTAGAGCTCGGGAGGCAAAGGCAGGCGGATCTTTTGCGAGTTTGAGGCCTGCCTGCTCTACATAGTGAGTTCCAGGAAGCCAGAGTTACAGAATGAGACCCTGTCTCAGAAAAATACAATAAAAAAGAGTTGAGTGCTTTTTAAAATTTTATTATTTTATTATTTGTTAATATGTGGGGAAAATATTCAACATTCATAATGGCCAACTGACAGGATCAGACTAAGTAGCCACAAACAGATGAATGGATAAAGAAAACATGGCTACGGCACAGTGGAGTTTTATTCAACCATAAAGAAAAAGGTAGTAAAGATAATCCTATTGGGCAACTTACCCAGACTCAAAATTACCATAGCGATACTCCAGTGCTTTGAATATGCTTGTCCTATAGGGAGTGGTACTGTTAGGAGGTGCGGCCATGTTGGAGGACTCGTGTCACTGTGCAGGTGAGCTTTGGAGGGGTTCCTCCTATGTTCAGGCTCCACCCGTTGTAGAAGAGAGCCTTCTCCTGGCTACCCGAGGAAGTCAGTCATGCCTGCCTGGACACTGCCATGCTTCCTGCCGTGATGAATATGGACTGAGCCTCAGAACCTGTAAGCTGAGCTGTCGGCCGCCTTACCCATCCAGTGGAAATAAGGAGGCAAACACCGAGCCCTTCTCCATGCAGTTTAATCAGGAACCTTCATTTTTACTTCTTCTCTAGCTAGCTTCTTTTATATTTTTCTATATCTTCTTACGTCTTACTTATTACTTACATCTTATTAGTTACGACTTATTAGTTACATACTTATTCCTAATTCTACATCTTACATCTGTCCTTACATCTTACTTCTATATCTACATCTTCTCTCCTATCCCATTACCAGCCCCAATTCTACATACTTACTTCTAAATCTCTCCTAACCCATCACCAGCCCTAATTCTACACACTTACTATCTCTACATACTTACTCAATACTCCTAATTCTATTCAGCCCCCAGCCCTTGTGGGTTAAATACTTTCCCTGGTCCCAATCACCATCGGCTACGTGGCAAAGCATAATAGGCTACGAGAAATCATGCCAGCTTGCATCATAAACTAGAGGCACACAGCTTTTCCAACTAAGGCTTGTTTATTTCAATGCTCTCTGCTCTGGCCGGAGACCAGGTGTTCAAAATATATATAGGGTGGCAGCTGTGGCTCCCCACACCGAGTCCCAGTTAAATGTTGTCCTTCATAAAAGCTGTCTTGGTCATGATGTCTCTTCATAGCCATAAAACCCTAACTAAGACAGATATCATTAACAAACTCTTTACATGTGACATGAAAGCAGAAGAGGGCCTGCTCCAGCTTAGCCTCCTTCGTCTGTAGTACCAGCCAGCTTTCAGGCTCTGCTTAGCTTGATTGAAATTGCCCCATTTTATAAAGTCTTGACCTGAGTCATACCACCTTGAACCTAAACACCAAGAAAGAATGGCTATAGTACATCTTGTTCAGGGGCACATAATCACTGTCTGCCAGCACAGGAGGCACAAGCAGATAATAATAAAAAAAAAATGACCTACCAATGGATTACAGGAGCCATTCAGGCACAGTTTCACAGGCAGTGGAACCCTCTACCTGAGACTGCATGGGGTACCCTGAGGCTGAAAGATGGCAAGCATACTGGCTAGTCACCCAGGCACCTGTCCCAAGCCCATGGCCAGGAAAAACTGTCACAGTGAGAGACTCCTGCCATTGTCCCGAGACTCCTGCTCAGGGACACTTTCTCCTGCCCTTAACATCCAACCTATTTCAAAGTGACCCAGGAAATGTGTCCCTGGGACCTATCTCTCACATCTCTGCACCTGAAAAGCTCTGGGACTACAGCTCTTAAGGCCTCTTCTGAGTCTATAACAAAACACGGACCAAAAACAGTGTGGAAGGAAAGATGTTTGTCTGGCTTGCAAGCAGAGCTCATCATCAAAGCAGAGCCCAGGCAGGAACCTGGAAGCAGGCACTGAAGCAGAAGCCATAGAGGAATGCTTTCTGGCTTCCTCCTCTGATAGCATTGGCTTGCTTTTTTATACAACTGAGGACCACCTGCCCAGGCATGGCACCACTTACAATGGGCCTTCTCGTATCAACCACTAATCAAAACAATATCCAGACATGTCCACAGGCCAATGTGATGGAGGTGATTTCCCCATTGAGGCTCTTCATCCCAAGTACATCAAGTTGACAACCAAGATTGGCCATCACAAGTCTACCCCTTGTCAACTTGACACACAAATACATCAATGTTGTCACAACCTTTCTTTGTCCCCTATACCTGTTAATATCACAATATAAAACACAGTGTAACTTTTAAAAGTCCCAACATCTTTTTTTTTTTTTTCCCCGAGACTGTGTAGCCCTGGCTGTCCTGGAACTCACTCTGTAGACCAGGCTGGCCTTGAACTCAGAAATCTACCTGCCTCTGCCTACCAAGTGCTGGTATTAAAAGCGTGCGCCACCACTGCCTGGCTGAGTCCCAACACCTTTAAAAATTATTTTAAGCTTGTTTTGTTCTGTTTTATGAGACAGGGTCTCTCTCTACATAGCCTTGGCTGTCCTGAAACTCATTATGTAGACAAAACCAGCCTTGAACTCAGAGATCCAACTATCTCTTCCTCCCAATGGTCAGAATTAAAGGCATGTGTCACTATGCCTATTTGTTTGTTTTAGCTTTTAAAGTCCAATGTCTCTTTTTAAAAATCCAAAGTCTCTTAGTGTGTAGAGACAAAACGAAACAAAAACTTTTACTGCAAGAGGGAAATCCAGAGCGTACACATTTAAACAGAACCAAACACCAGCATTGTGCTTTCAAAGGTACTTTGGTGCCAAGTACTTGGGCTTCAGGATCCAGGCTCCCCGGGGGCACGAGCAACCCCACCTTTCTGCCTCTGCTATCTGCAGGACTCAGTTTCCATCGTCCTGGTGACTCTGATGTGCTGTTAGCTCCACTGCCATTGAGGATACACTTTCAGCTGTGAGTTGATGGCCTCTCTCTGCAGGAACTTCAACCCTGTCAATGGTGCCAAGTCTCAGCTTCTCTCCGTGGCGTCTCCCACCGTGGGGTTTTCACTGCCACTGAGGCTGCACCTTCACCTCAATGTCATGCCCCAGCTGCTCTCCGGGACCCCTTCATGCCTTCAAAATCAGCACCCCCTGGAAGGATCTTACGGGCAGCACGAGGGACAGCCTTGACCCCTTCTGGACCATAGCTTCTGTGAGCTGGCCCTGAAAAACTACTTCCCGGAAGCTTTTGCTTCAACAATGCTGGTCTCTTTCTTATTAGTCACAACTGACTTTTCAGCAGTGGTGGCGCACACTTTTGATCCCAGCACTTGGGAGGTAGAGGCAGGTGGATCTCTGAGTTTGAGGCCAACCTGGTCCAGTTTGTTCTAGGACAGCCAGGGCTACATAGTGAGATCCTGTCTCAAAAAACCAAAAACAAAATAATACAATTCTTAAAATCACACAAATAAATACTAGTGTCTTTAAGGGACTCTCAAGATTCTAACACTTCCATCTTTTTTTTTTCCTGAAAATTCTTACCTTCAGGGTTCCCACAACAGAAGTGCTTACTGAACACTTCCAGCTCAAACACTCCAAAAGCTTCTACATACATCCTACCGCACCAAACCAATACGGTCAGATCCATCCCAACAATTCTCTACATTCCTGGTGCCAATCTCTGTCCAGTTAGGTCAATTACAGACTTCTTCCCTCCCCACCCCATCCCACCCCCGACCACATGTATGTGTGTGTGTGTGTGCCCATCTACAGGTCAATCTGGTATGTGTAGATATATAGTAGAGAAAAGACAGACAGAAATCTTAGCCCTCAAGATGACAAAGCAAGAGGACTGCAAGTTTGAGGCCATGGCCAGAGCTACAGTCAAAAGGACAACCCAGAGAATGCCAGAAAATATTTACCAATCTTTTATCTATCTGCTAAGAGTTCTCTGGCCTGATTTTTTGAGACAGGGTCTCACTGTGTAGCCAAGGCTGGCCTGGAATTCTACCTGTAGTCCAGGCTCACCTCATACTTATGATCCAAAGAAGTTACAGAAATGGCCAAGAAGCCCACCATTTGCTCAGTGTCCGGCACCATGGATATAATCAAAAGCATCAACAGGGTTGGGTGCTTACAAGGACATGAGGTGACCAGAGCCCCGAGGCATTGCTGAAGGAAACAGGAAAACACTTGACAACATTCTGGCTATCAATTAAAACATCCAGATCATCCTACGACCAACCTAGCACTTGCACTCCAGGGGGAAGGGGGGTATCTACCCAGGAGACCTGAAAACTGCAAACACCAGCATCTGTCCGTCAGTAACCATAGCAACAGTATTCCTGCCTGAGAAAGTGGCAACTCTGGGCCAGCCCATAGTTGTAATCCAAGCACTGGGAAGGTGAGGGCTCAGAGATCATTAATTTGCATCATTGGCTACATAGCACATTCAAGGCCAATTTAGGCAACGTAAGACCCCCATCTCAAAACAAACACATTAAAATAAAATAGACAAGGGAGAGAGAGAGAGAGAGAACACTGACCAGCAAATAAAATGTTGTGTATCTCTATAATGGAGTACTATTCAGCTGTCAAAAGGGAGAGTACAGATGATATGCTCCTTCAACGGAAGCCAACCACAAAAGACCATGCATTTTATTATTCTATTTATATTAAATGACTAGAATATGTAAATAAATATACAGAAGCAAAATGGTAACTATCAGTGTTTCTGGATTTATTTTAGGGGTACCGAATGTTCTGCCATAGGTTGTAAAGATGATTTGTACCAGGCTGTAAGTGTATTAAAATACTGTGCACCTCGAATAAGTCATATTGGATTTGTCAATAGAGCTGTTTTAAAAGAACAACCAGAGGTGTGCAGCACATCCCTACAAGGCCAGCACTTGGAAGGGTGAGGCCAGAGGACAATGAGTTTGAGGCTGTAAATTCTACAACTAGCTAGGAATGATGGCACATACCTTTAATCTCAACAGTAGGGAGGCAGAGACAGGTGGACCCGAGTTCCAGGGGCAGCCGAGTCTAGAGTAAGTTCTAGGACAGCCAGGGCTACACAGAGAGACCATGTCCCTAACACAGAGACAGACAGACAGACAGACAAAGAGCATTGGGCAAGTCCTTAGTTCATGTCTGTAATCTTACCACTACTCTGGAGGCTGAGACAAGAGAATCACAGAGAGTTCAAGGAGAGCCTGGGCTACAGAGTAAACCTGTCCAAAAAACTAGTAAAAACACAGGAAGGCACTGCCTTTTGCTAAGCATCCATGACCTTCTTCTCCCAGACAGCCCTTTTTCTTGCTCTAACTTGCTTCTTTGCTTTCCCTTGCTGGGGGTGGAGCTGAACCACTTTCAAAAACACTATGATGCCATGTTCTCAAGAAGCCACACAGCAAAACCAGGGGATGCCAGAAGAGTGCTCTGCGAAGTGTGGCGTGTGACAGCTCAGCTCAGGAGGCCCATCCACACACCTATGTTCTGAGCACCAGGTCTGCATGAAGTTACAACTTGCTGAGCATTTCAGACTCTTGATGCTTCAAACAGACCTATGAACAAGGAAGCAGCACATTCCAGCCAGCTTCTCATAGGCTGAAGAACCCCAGCCTGAGCAAGAGCAGGGTCCAGCTTCACTGTCACACCACCTCACAGGGACTGCAGTGTATTGTGCAGATCTTAATCTACTCACCCTCATTTAACCCCAAAAGCAAACAAAAACCAGTGAGATCTCTCTGTAAAATTCATTTTATTATTCCAGTACAAGAAAGCATTTCCAACTTTATTTCCAATTAGTTTTGAAACAAAGTAACATGAATGTACAGGCTCTGAGATGTCTGAGGTGAGGAACAACACAGCATGTGATATAGACTGAGCTCAGCCTGGCAGTATGTAAAAACAACAGAACAGTTGTCTCCATTCAACAGTCTGCTGCTGCAAACCAATACTGTGTTCACCTGGACGTCACTGCGGTGGTGACGTCAGCAGGGCAATCCTAGGGACAATGGAAATAACTGCACTCGTACTTCATCAGTCACCGTGTTTATGATGCTCAGTTTGTGCTTTGCCCCATTCCACAGGCCACGCAAAATATAACTCTATGGAAGAAAATGGGCTTTGAAAACTTAAGCGTGCAAGAAAGCAGGCTCTAATTCAGGTCTGAGGTAATTCTGTCTCTGTGTTCAAGCATCATGTACATGCCTCCTGGGAGAGCTCTTACAAGGCATGTGTTCACTTGGCCACTATCAAGAGCCAAAACTAAGCTAAATAATACTTAAGTTTCTTAGGTATTAAATAATCATTCAGTTGAAGAAAACAGGATTAACTAACATTTAAATTAATTTCTAAAGCAAAATCACATATTTTTTGCATTCTTTGAAATTAAAAATTAGTTCATTAAAACCACTTGAAAGTTTTGCATTTAACTTGGAATAGTGACTAATATTCCAACAGAAGTGTAACTGGCTTAAAACCCAAAACAATGCAGTGGGGGAAACCATTTCATGGAAGCCTCATGTATATAGTACATAAGATAGCAAGGAGCTGAGAGAAGGGGCTTCCCACACCGCTAAGAAGCCAGGCCTAATTCCATGCACTGTTTATCTGAGGCTGAAGGGAGATTCTCAGAATGTTCTCTGCAACCGGGAACTCCTGAGTGAAGTCAAAGTGGACCATCAAACTGAAATATTCCATACCTGCCAGTGGTCAGCCAGTGGGGATCAGAGGCCGTGAGCTGCTCAGCTTGCCCAGGCTGCAGACCAACCTGAAGCTCACACTTTAATGTTCTTATGCTACAGAGAGGTGCAGGGTGAAAGCCGCTCAGAGCCTGATGGAATGGAAAGGTGAACTTCCATTTTCTGTCACCCATCAGCTTCCTATAATTCAAATCTCCCTTGAATAAAACAAGACATGCCTTTTGCAGTTCAGCATACAAGTCAGGGGCGACCTGGGCCATTGCACAATATGGATGAGGCAGAGTCCAAAATGCATGGTCGTGGTAAACCCACCTCCCCATCCTAACATAGGTCTCCCAGTTGGCCCCACAGGTGGACATGGACTCTAGATTACTACTCCTCATACGCTCGACTATCCAATTAAAGTCCCGCACAGTAACGTCAGACACAAACCACGGGATAGTTTTCCCGTGAAAATGAATCTCAGTAGCTAACTCAGAGGATATCAGAAAATCCGCAAACACTAAGTCTGTAATCAGTTCAAATCCAGAGTTATCCAGAACGATGTCCACTCTAACTACAGGCTTTTCCACGGTTTTCTTTAACTTACTGAGCAAGGCCCACAGAGAGTCTGTGTCATTTATCAAAATAAATGGTTTTAGGTCTTGCAAACAATTTATTACATTGGTCTTCTGAGAACTACTTTCTCCACCTGAGAGAGACAGATCACACTTATTTCCCCAGAGGGAAATCTGGAAAAAAAAAAAAAAGTCATTACTTTTTTATATAACCAACAACTCCACTGTACAGAAAGGTACCCCAAAATACTCATAATAGTTCTATAAAATTCTTAAAATGTCCACCAAATCTATAGTTTCTCTAACACAGAATGTATTACATGATACTGAATTTAGTAAAGTAAGACAATGATATTTTGGTATTATGTAAATCAAATATTTGATATTATGTAAAAACTGTAATTAGCATTAGCAACTACATTACTAATTTAGAGACACAGATGTTATAACATCATCAGAAGCTCTAACAGAGAGGATCACAATTTATTTTCTAATTGGAAATCAAGAGAAAAGGCCAAGCTCCTTTACTGCCCACATCCCCAAATTGCTGTATTTCTTTGTACTGACCACACAAGCTCAGGAGGATTTGCCAGCCTGAGACCTAGCTTGTTTGTTTGCTAATGGAAACTGGACACACAGACATCTCAAGACCTAGTTCTTTTTTTTTTTTTTTCAAGACAGGGTTTCTCTATATAGTCCTGGCTGTCCTGGAACTCACTCTGTAGACCAGGCTGGCCTCAAACTCAGAAATCCTCCTGCCTCTGCCTCCCAAGTGCTGGGATTAAAGGCGTGTGCCACCACCGCCCGGCTTCAAGACCTAATTCTTAAGACCAGGTGATGTTAGCCACAGGCCCAATGTAGCCATTTGTTTATTATTTAGCTACATACTGAAGCAATGCTCAGTGCTATTTTCTAGGAAATATTATTTCATCCTATGCTTTTTAGGCTACAAAATCCCACGTCAAGGACTGCAGGCTTGCTGCCGGACCTGTGTGCAAACATTGTCCATCGCAGATCATCAGCAGTTAAGGTCCTAGGGCTCAGGTTCTGCAACTCAAATGAGAACAGAGTCCTGCCCCCTGAGGACTGACATAATGCATGTCACAGCACACCAAAGTCTTGGCTATGGAAGCATTGGGGTGCTTCCATAGGTCTTTTGTGTGCACGTGGGGTGCTACAGCAGCCGAGGTGAAGCTCAGGCTTCCAGCACTTGCCTGAACACATGAGGGCCTGAGTTCAACCCCAGCATAACCACAAAAAAACACGGACCACATTCTCTCTGTAATGCCCGTCAGCTCCTAAGGGTTAGAAGGGAAGTCACTGCAGACAACAAGGAAATGGACAACTGCCTTCCAATAACATTTTCTTTTTAAAAATCACCCAAAGGGCTGCAGGATAGTTCAGCAGCTAAGGGCACCGACTGTGCAATTACGAGGGCCCAAGTTCAATTCCAGCACCTACATATCACAACCAGAGTCCCAGACCCTTGACTCCAGCTCTAAGCAATCTGGCACCCTTCCTGGCTTCCAGGCACACACATATACACTCATTTGTGTACACACACACACATACACACAAATAAGTATTGTCCAGAGAGACTCTATCTTTTATATGCACTTTTTCTGAAATGGGTTTTCACTATCCAGCCCTGAATGGCCTTGAATTCAGAGATCTTCCTGCATCTGCCTTAAAAGTGTGTACCACCATACCCAGCTATCACTTTTAAAGTTAGAAAAATGCTTAGTTATGATGGCACATGGTTACATTCCCAGTTACTTGCAAGACGGCTCAAACAAAAGGAATGCCTACAACATGGGATCCAGGGCCAGCCTGCACAGCATGGAAGGCCCTGGCTCAAAACAAACCAACCAAAGAAAAAAACTAAAATCAGGATGATACTTCTTCAACAGGAGCATCATTAAGATCAACTAATGGGTCGGGCGGTGGTGGCGCATGCCTTTAATCTCAGCACATGGGAGGCAGAGGCAGATTTCTGAGTTTGAGGCCAGCCTGGACTACAGAGTAAGTTCCAGGACAGCCAGGACTACACAGAGAAACCTTGTCTCAAACAAACAAACAAACAAACAAAAACCAAATAAACAAACAAAAAAGATCAACTAATGGATTTTTTTTTTTAAAAGACATAAGGCTTAAATAAAACAAAGTGGGGCGGGGAGAACTGGAGAGATGGCTCAGCAGTTAAGAGCACTGACTGCTCTTCCAGAGGTCCTGAGTTCAATTCCCAGCAACCACATGGTGGCTCACAACATCTGTAATGGGATCTGATGCCCTCTTCTGGTGTGTCTGAAGACAGTGACAGTATATAGCCCACATACATAAATAAATCTTTAAAAAACAAAACAAAGTGGGGCTGGTAAGGTGGCTCAGCAGGAAACAGCATTTGTCACCACGCCTGATGACCTGAATTCAGTCTCTGCACCCAATATGGCAGAAGGAGAAACAACCCCTGCAATTTGTTTTCTGACTGCTACTTGTACACTGTGGCAAGAGTATGCCCCATAAATCACTGTAAAAATCAAAAGCAAATGATGTGTCCAAGTCACCCTTTCCGCCAGCCTGCTGGGACCACGTGCACACGTCAGACCTGACAGTGCCCAGCCGAGCTGCTGCCTGCTAGCCCTGCACATGCCCTTCAACCCATCTCAGCCATCCATAGCCCTCAGTATCACAAGCACTAAGCTGGGCGTGCTGTCTCACACTGCAATCCCAGCACTTGAGAGGCTGAGGCAGGAGGACTGCTGTGAGTTTGAGGTTAGCCTGCACTATATGAATTACAGGCCAGTCAGCCTAGAATAAGACTGTATCGCCGGGCGGTGGTGGTGCATGCCTTTAATCTCAGCACTTGGGAGGCAGAGGCAGGTGAATTTCTGAGTTCAAGGCTAGCCTGGTCTACAGAGGGAGTTCCAGGATGGCTGGGGCTACACAGAGAAACCCTGTCTCGGAAAAAAAAAAAAAAAAAGACTGTATCAAAATATAAAAAGAGAGCTAAGGCAGCAGAGGTGGTCATTTTTTTTTCCTGTGACCCTATTTCTACAAGTGTTTAGCCAGAATTATTTACATGGACAGTCACAGAGCTATAAGCTTTGAAAACAGACCACTGTTCCCGGGAGCTAAAAGAACTTCAGCTTCCTTAGGACAAGAAGACAACTCTGGCCTTCTCTATGAGGGAGCAGAAATAATGGACTACATCAAGATCAAAGACAGGAGGCAAATGGCTGACTCCTTCTCCTTTATCCTTTATCCTAAAGGGTCTAACATGGGACAAAGGGCACAGGTTAAAAGAAGAAATTTTCCTGAAAGAGTGAGCTGTCAGGAGTAGTGAGTTGGCATGTAGAGTTCTCTTTCTTTTTAAAATCTCAGGCTACCATAAGAGACTGTTTAGCAAGAGAAAACACCAAAGAAAAAGAAACAAAAGTAGCAGAAAAAGAATCATAACACAGCGTCACTAGTGTATAACCATCTGCATAAAATAGCATGCATGTGTAGAAAGTCATGCCTGTAGGAGTCTTTGTATACCTGCAGGAGTTTAATGAACTCGTCCTGAATCTGGTTTTCCCCGAGGTCTTTGACGGGTTTCAGCTGCAGCAAGTGTGTACACAGGGCATCGATGGTGTCCTGTGACTCAAAGAAGTTCTCCTCTTTGCTTTCCTTAAACACGTCGAAGTCATGGATTGGAGGACTGTAGCAAGAGAGAACCACAGAGAGGCATTTCTGTGAGTCCCTACCCTTTAAACCAACAACAAGAAGCCCTCTCTCGGGTGACCCCAGCTCCCTAACGGGAAGACAGCACTGCCATCTCAGAAACCAACAGATCTGAGACACAGCATCAACCACTCAGTCACACAAAAACAAATCTCTGGGCCAGGAATGGCTGGTAACACACACTTTTAACCTGCTGCACCACAGGCAAAGGCAGATGGAACTCTATGAGTTCAAGACCAACCAAGGCTACACAGTGAGATCCTCTCTCAAAGAAAGTAACAAAGCAAAAACTGAAACTCAAAGAAAAGCTACTTTACTAAAACTAGCTGGGAATTATATGACTGTGTCCATGGCCATTTCCCACCAGAGATGAATGGGGGTGGGAAAGGAGATTACAAGGTAACTACTTTAGACAGATAGCCTTTCATCCCCTATGTGGAGGGCTCCTAATGACAAGAATGGAGAGTAAGCCCACATCATGAATGCTACAGTGAAAACCAAGAGTTGCTGCCAGAGAGCCCTCCAGGAAAACTGAATACTCTGTAAATACTAGCGGAATGACAAATGGATTACTTGTGCACAGATTTGGATACACAAGTAATCAAACTTTACTCCCAGGTCACTTCTGACCTAAGGTGATGTTTGTGTTATGGCTTTATCATCTTCACAAGAAGGTGTGTGAGAAAATCACTAACAAGAAATAAGTACTAATATGATAGCCGTTAAGGAACTGAAAAGACATCCTAATTAACTGATGTTTGCAATTAGCTACATTCTTCAAAGGCCATCCATGTTAGGATGTAAACAATGCAGGTCTCATGTAATGAAGCTTGCTTGTTTGATCTTAAGACAGCTTCTCTCTGTATGGTCCAGGCTGACCTAGACCTCATAGCAGTCCTCCTGCCTCAACTTTCAGCAAGATTGTCCTTATAAATGACATACCAGGTGCTGCTGCTCCTTCTGACCAGCAGTGAGTTGGGAAGCCACACCTCTACTCCAAGGGGCTGTCATTGCCAAAGCACTTTGCAGCTCCTCTTTGGGAACTTTCTTCAGAACCTGTGGCATATTATTAAACATGGTCAGTGACTGTGGAGCTCGCTTGGCAACCAGCAAAAGTCACTCAGAAATGTCAGTAGAACAGACTACAATCAAGCTGAGTAAAAACATTTTGATTAAAAAACTTGGAGTAACTCAAATTAATGAAACCAATTTTCCTTTTTGAGGACTGGAAATGGGCTTAGAAATAAATTCCAAAGAATTAAAAGGTATTTTTAGCAATGACAGCATTATTGAAATCAGTCAGTCCCTCATGATGATTTAAAAGGGCAAGAGGCCATCTGGATGCACAAGTTCAAATGTGGGGATGGCAAACAATTCCCACAGACCCAGTGAGGCCTGTTCTGTGTGACCCAAAAACCAAGAATGGTAAGCAGTTTAGATGCAGTCAGGCATGGTGGTCTATGCCTGTAGAAGGCTGAGGCAGGAGGGTTTTCTGGAATGTGGAGCCAATCTAGGCTTCATAGTGAATTCTAGGACAGCAAAGGGAGGGAGGGAGAGAGGGAAGGAAGAGGGTGTGTGCTACACTCTGTGCCGTGTGGAACAGGAAGCTCAATGTCACATTGGAATACACACTGACCTGGGGGCTACAGCCGTAGCTCACACCATGGTGGCAAAACTGTGTGGCTGTGACAAAGACCATTGGCCTAGAAAGCTAAAATACTCTAGCTCTCTACAGAAAAGTCTGCCAACTCATGTTCTTTAGCTAATGGTTATTGATTAAAGTCATAGCTCAAGTAGGAACATGAATTTTTGTTTATGATTAAGGGAGCAAATATCACATAGATATGCAAAGTTTCTCATTTTAGAACATTCACTTACTTCAGTATCTAATGAGACTGTGTATGGCCATATGCCCTGATCAAATAATACACTTAAAACTATTCCCAACACAAACACACACACATCATCATCAAAAACATGTTATAATTGGGCAGATGGAATGGGGCTCAGTGGTTAAGAGCACTGGTTACTCATTCAGAGGACCGAGGTTCAATTCTCAGCACCCACATGGAAGCTCTAACTATCTGTAACTCGAATTCAAGGGGATCTGATGCCCCCTTCTGGCATCTGCAGGCACTAGCAATGCAAGTGGTGCGTAGACATACATGCAAAGCACACATACACACAAAAAGTAAAATGAAAGAAATCTAACCCCCAGAGCCCACATTACAATGTTTGTAGCCTTCGTTCTTTATAAAAATCCCAAACTAGAACAACTAAGCTATCAGCACCCCAGAGTACCTGACTAAAGGTTCACAATATGCAGTACTCTACAGCAATGTGGACGACTGAGAATGCTGTGCATCAATACTGATGAACCCATCATGCAACAGTCAGTGCAAGAAGCCTCCATAGGCTGCTCACAATGTTTCAGTTATAACGCTTAGGAGCCAGGTAAGATGGCACTCACCAGTAATCTCAGCACTTAGGGGGCTGAGACAGGAGGACTGTGGTTTTGAAGCCAGCCTGGGATATGGGAGTTCAAAGACACCAAGGTCATGTCTCAGGAAGAAAAAACATTTATATATTGTGATGTCTGGTATATACTCAGCCTAGGGAGTGGCACTATTAGAAGGTATGGCCCTGTGGAGTAGGTGTGTCATTGTGGGTGTGGGCTTTAATACCCTCATCCTAACGGCCTGGAAATGGGTCTCCTCATAGAAGCCTTCAGATGAAGACGTAGAACTCTCAGCTCCTCCTGCACCATGCCTGCCTGGATGCTGCCATGCTCCTGCCTTGATGATAATGGATTGAACCTCTGAACCTGTAAGGCAGCCCCAACTAAATGTTATTTTGTAAGAGTTGCCTTGGTCCTGGTATCTATTCACAGCAGTAAAACCTTAAGACATATATAATCGATGGGCAGAGGTGGCACACGCCTTTAATCCCAGCACTTGGGAGGCATAGGCAGGTAGATTTCTGAGTTCGAGGCCAGCCTGGTCTACGGAGTGAGTTCCAGGACTGCCAGGGGTTTACAGAGAAACCCTGTCTCAGAAAAAAACAAAAAACAAAAACAAAACAAAACAAAACAAAAGAAAGACATATATAATCAGTAAATCAACACATAGCTTAAAAGCAGGCAAAAAAAAAAAACGAACCAAAACAAACAACAACAACAACAAAACCGACCCAGGTCAGGTGGTTGTTACCAAAGATAAACAAAGTTCTAGGATACATCTGCTCAGCAGAAACTAGACTCAAAAGCTATAGTATTCCTAAAATGGTTTTGTTTTGTAATTAGTATTGGTTTGATTCATTCATTCACTTCTTACTCCCTTCTTTTCTTTCTTTCACCAGGTCTCACACCGAGGGTAACCTGGAACTTGGTATACAACTCAGGTTGTCCTCAAACATATACTCTTTTTGCCTCAGTTTCTCAAACTGGCTTTGATCAATTACTTTAAATCATTCTATGATTGTGGGGCCAGGGAGCCGTGGGTTCCCCAAGAGAGGGGTTGAGGTACGTCCAAACCCAGAAATCTGGCTCTGAGATCATGGAGGGTAGGATAGCTCCCAACCTGGCCCAGGCCTGCATATCCCAGCCCACACAGCCCTGCACTCTGACTGGCAGCCAGGGTGAGCTTCCTCTCCTCATAAGGCTATGTCCAGCAGTATCTGAAACTCCTCTCCATGCATCTGAGGCATCCTCACTGTCCTGGCCCCTGCCAACCATGTTCACTCTCCCCGAAGACCCCTACTCACTCCCTAAAGGTTTAAGTAGCCTTTGTTCTCCCAATTAAATGTGCTGTCTCGCTGAAGCCAGTCTGGGGAGAGTCTTCTCACTCGTGCTCACTCACTGCCTGATGTCTATGTCCCTGCCCATCCCTGGCCATCCCTGCCTCCCTTCCCCAGTCGTGTGAGAGCAAGCACAGCGTTACAGGTTGGCCATGGAGCCTGAGCTGCACTGTAGTGTTTAGAATCAGGTACAAAAGGATTGCTCCTATATCAAACTTGTAGTTTTGGAACCTATAAACCAAAAGAACAATTACCATCACCTCTTCTTTTGCACTATAAAACAGATGCATATCAGAATTTTCTAAGAAAATGTAAATAGAATACATGATCTATAAGAAGTTTTTGGAATATATGACACTTAGTTTTTGGGGGTTTTTGTTTTGTTTTGTTTTTAATCTAGCCATTAAAAACAAAATACCAGGGCTGGAGAAATACAGTGGTTAAGAGCACTTCCTATTCTTCTAGGACCCAGGTTCTGTTCCCAGCACTCAAATCAATTAACTTAGAACCTCCTGTAACTCCAGTTCTAGGGGATCCAGAGGCCTCCAGCCTCTGCTGGCACACACATACAGTGCATATATATATAAAGATATACATGTAGATAGTGTACACACACAAGCAAGTAGTGCATACATAAACAAACAGTGCAAATGGGCTGACGAGATGGTGCTGTGGGTAAGAGCACTGACTGCCCTTCCGAAGGTCCTGAGTTCAAGTCCCAGCAACCACATGGTGGCTCTCAACCACCAATAATGAGATCTGACGCCCTCTTCTGGTTTGTCTAAAGACAGCTACAGTCTACTTATTTATAATAATAAATTAAAAAAAAACACTGCATATAAACACACAAATAAATCTTTAAAACTAAAAAAGCAGAAGAAAAATTAAGAGAGTATGAGAGTCCCTTTTCTGATTATTCCTTTACAGAATAAACCCTGATATCTGATTGTAATGGTGTACACTGTCAAATGAAAGCTCTAGAATCCCCTTGGAGACGAATCCCTGAACACATCTGTGAGAATATCCAGATCAGGTCAGGACCCATCCTAATGTGGGCAGCACCATCCCCTGGGCTGCACAGGAGAGCAAGCTGAGCCCCAGTTCTCCTTACTCTCTGCTCCTGATGTGACCTGACAGGCTAACTGCATGCCCCGTTCATGCCACACGCCTCCTCTGCCACCATGGAACCCACTCTTGTTCCTAGCCACAGTCACCCTGCCTAAGCCACCTCCTCCGCCAAGTGCTCAGCACAATGAGAAAGGTAACTAGGCACATTTCTTGATAGCTATAAAGAATGCTTTCTTTGTTCCTTTGTTATTTTATTTTATTTTTTTTTAAGAGAGACAAGTTCTCACTGTATAGCTTTAGCTGGGTTAGAACTCCCTCTGTAGACCAGGCTGGCCTCAAACTCATGGAGATCCGCCTGCCTCTGCCTCTCAAGTGCTGGGATTAAAGGCTTGCACTACTACCATCTAGCATCTATCTTAATTTAAAAAAAAAAAAAAGTCCCCACAGTTTTCTGGCTGGCCTTGAACTCAGAGATCCACCTGCTTCTGCCCTTCAAGTGCTATGGTTTAAGGTGGCCACCACAAAAATGCAGCTCCATCTTAAATTTCAAATTAACATTTTTATTCAGTAAGCAATATTTGTTTTTACTGTAGGAATCTTTTTGAAAGCATTTTTAAGGCTGGGAGAGAAGGTTTAAGCACTGATGCCCATAAGCTCTTCTCTGACCTCCACACGCACACACAGAGTCTTCAGTAATGTCAGACCACCCAGTCATTTGTGGAAATGTCCAACAGTATTATTTCTATTTGCTGAACTATTCTTTTCTCTAATTACATTTGTTGAAGGTGCTCATGTGACACGGTATGCCTATGGAAGTCAGATCAAAGGACAAGTTTGGGGATTCGCTTCTCTCCTTCCACTATGTGGGTTCTTCCCATTTTGGCAGCAAGACTCTAACCTGCTGAGCCATCTTGTTGGCTCCCGATAAACTATTCAAAAATAGTTGTCAATTACATAAACACTTGTTATCTGTTGGCTGAACACTTGCCTTTGAATGATGGCTTCATGAATTCTGCGATACATGTAGCACTCTACAAACAACCAGGGTGAGGAGAACCAGCGTGGCTCCCCGTCGCCTTCATTTAAAAGGCTCCGCTGACACTCCAGGTACTGATTCCATGTGTCGGTGTCAACACACGTGTCCACCAAGGGGATAATTGGTTTATCTGTCTGCAGTTCATTCCGTAACTTAGAAAGAAGAGAGATGGCTTTCTTTTCAGCTTCAATGCCTTCCTGTGAAAGTACAAAAGGAAAAGAAAAAGCTTTGCTGTTTGTGGGTGCACACAAGTGTGCATATTCCTTCAGGGCTTTGTAGCTGTAGAGACCTAAAGTGAAGAAGGAAAAACACAGTGTTTAAAACTCACACTTTGGCTTTTATATGATCTTACACACAGCACATAGATCTTAACAACCTTTCTTTCCTGTCTTCTAAGGCTGACCAAGGCAGAGGGAAGGAACCCACTGGTATCCCCCTGCACCTTTCCCACTTGCACACCCTTCCAGTGCCATGACTAGGAAGGAAACCTGGACTCCCTGAGTTCCTCCTGCAGCTCCCCCAGGTCAGTGACAGACAGATATGCCCCATCCCTGTGACACATCAGAGAGGAGACACAAGATGGGATAACAATCCCACCCTGGCAAGAAGCTTGTCTCGTGGGAAAGAAGACACAGCTGAAGCAAGGAGGGCGATGCTGTAATCCCAGAACTGTGACGCTGAGACACAAGGATCAAAGGGCCAACACCAGCACAGGCTCTACAGAGTCTGAGGCCAGCCTGGGCTACGTGAAGGGAGGGTTTTTAATAAGACCATTATTAGGGAAGTCCCTATTGTGTTTCAATCCCATCACTTTGATAATCTATCCTCATTCTCCTCCCTCAGCTCAGAATGGAAGCCAGTACTTCACGCATGTTCTGCAAGCACTCAATCACTATGATACACCCACACTCAAATCTTTTTCGTATCAAGTAAGATCCACTTTGCTGCTAGAGGCTGAGGTTTTAAGAGATTAGCAGGGTTGCAATGTTAGAAGATGCAAAAACTACCAAGTTTTAGAAACTAAGCCTGAAACTCCACCTGTGGTTGGAGCCTGGATCCCAGGCTGGAATACTCAGTACACATACTCACACAATACATGGCTTTCCCTTTTTGAAGTTTTACTTGTTTATGTATGTGCCTCTGTATGTGTGCACACTCGTGCACAATTCACAGAAGCATGCGTGTGCACACGCAAAGGTCCTTCAGGGTTGGAGTTCCAGGGTTTGCAGGACAGCAGGCTTGCTCTGTGGCCACTGGGATCCAGACTCCAGTCCTCAGGCCTGTGCAGCACGTGCTCTTAATTGCTGAGCATCAGTCTCTCCAGCACGGCCTCCACTCTAAAGAGGAACTTACCCTCTGCAACCCTCTGCCCTGAGGTCTTCACCTGAGTAGATTATTTAAGGATACGTTATAATTGAGATTTTGTTTGTTTGCTTCCAGACAGGGTCTCGCTGTGTAGTGCTTGCTGACCTAGAATTCACAACGTGGCCCAGACTAGCCTTGAACTCACAGAGCTTCACTTTCCTCTGCCTCTCAGGTGTGGGGATTAAAGACAGATACCAGCACACCTGGCCCCAGCTGAGATTTATGTAAGGTTGTCAGCAGCAGCATCTTATAAGAGCCAAGAATTAATGTGGCATCAATACCTCTTTTATATCTTGTTTCAGTTCAATTCAAACATTTTCTGAGTCCTTTCTGTGCCAGGTACTGTGTTCAGAGTCAGTGACAAATAAATGAGGCCTGTGACACCTCCCCAAGAGAGTCAACATCTACCCAATCAGGTAGTCTAAAGGGATGAGCTTTTGGGCTGGGCAGTGGTGGCACACACCTTTAATCCCAGCACTTGGGAGGCAGAGGCAGGTGGATTTCTGAGTTCAAGGCCAACCTGATCTACAGAGTGAGTTCCAGGACAGCCAGGGCTACACAGAGAAACCCTGTCTCGAAAAAACAAAAAACAACAACAACAAAAAATGGTGGGCTTTTGAGAATCACAAGACAGACATGGTTCCCTTGAGGGCACATATTGCTCATAGAGCCAAAGTAGAGAGGCTAGAAAGTGTGGGAGCCCTAAGAGGTTATAGCAGTAGAGCTGAGAGGAAGACTAGAGCAGCAGAGAAGTGGAAGGAGGTTGTTTTACTGGGAGAGTTTCACAGAGACAAATTGAAGAGAGACACACCACCTAAGACAAGACAGCTACAAAGAGCTGACGCTCCCCAGGCCAGTGCTTTGATGCTGTCCTGCCCTCAGCACAGTGAAATGGGACAGGGCTGCACTGACAACAGACCTTGCTTTCTAATGCTTATCCAACATGGCCACCTGCTCACAATGAACATACAGGCTGAAGCTACACAATAAGATGTGACCCGTTACTACATTTTTAGTCACTCTAGTTGAAAAAAATCCAAATTACAAAAGACTTCTTGTTGGTTGTATTACAGGATATATAAACCTGTTTCTAGTTGTGGCATAGCCCTTAATTAGCACACACCTTTAATCCCTCTGGTTGGAATACAGACATGCCCTTAGTACACACCTATAACCCCAAACAATGAAGATAAAAAATGTAGCTGTCCAGCAGCCACAGATGAACTAGGTACCTGAAAGGGAGGCTGGAAATGAAAAAGGACAGGCAGGCGAGAGGAGGATGAAGCCAAGCCAAGTTTTCTGATCAAGGCTCAAAGTTTAATATTTGGCACTGTATTTATATGGGGAGAGCCCACAGACCCATCCTTTGTTTTAGGTGGATTATGTTGCTTTGTTTCAGGTGGACTATGTTGTAAAGCAAGCTCAACAGGCCGTCTGCTCCTATAGGAAATTGCAGGTGCGGCAAGGGAAGACTCCACTCAGGTCAGCTGAAGACTAACTGTGGCAAATAATTAAGGTCTACTTAGCTGCTCAAGCTGGGGGGAGAGCACAGTAAAGTTAGTTTGTGGAAGGAAGCGCCTATGTCTGAAAGTGACGTCTAACTGAGTGGCAGACAAGGTGACGAATCAGAGAAAGACTTGACAGAATAGGATATGCCCAATTCTCATGAGAAGAAAGAACAAAGGAAAGCTACTTAGGGTAGAGACCGTACAGGAGAAGAAAGTACAGTGCAGGAATACAGTAGAGTTCGAGGAGAGCAGTTAAGTAGAGTTGAGAGGGAGAGTGGAGCAGCAGAGAGGGAGGAGACAGTTTTACTGGGAAAGTTTTACAGAGATTGAAGAGAGAACAAGCTAGGCACAGAATGAGCAAGAAACCAAGAAGGATCCAGAAGATTTGAACAGATTGCCAGAGTCAGTCTGCCGCCAACTCAGAGGCGGAGAGAGGAGTGTGAGCCAGGCCAGCTGGGCTGAATCAGCCAGCTAGAGTTCAGAAAGAACAAGCTGGATGCGCTTACTCAGCAGCGAGTCTCAGAGGCTGAAAACATTCTAGGTCTAGGTTAGATTGGAGGCTAGAAGCTTCCAGGACTAGGCCTAGGCTAGCAGCTGGAGGCAGTAAGCTTCCCAGAGAAAAATTACAACAGAAGAATAAAAGTTACTTTTACATATTTGTGTTTAAGTAAAGGAGGCAATTATTTAAGCAAAGCATCTACATTTGGCTCATTTATACTTACATAAATATACACATCCAATCCAAATGAAGTTGTATATATGTATAAAACACTGGGAACACCTATCAGCCCAAATGTCAGTGTCCAAGATGAGCTAGACATCAGCAGTAAAAAATAACAGGGAGTTGGGGTGTGGGAGTATAAGCCTCTGACCCTAGCCAAGAAGCAGAGGCAGAAGGCTCTGAGTTCAAGGCCAGTCTAAATTGAATAGTCTCAAGAGGGGAGAAGAAAGTAAAAGATGCTCCTGTATTATACCAGACTTTATCTAAAAAGAAATTGCTAAAGACATGGGTTTGGTGCCCTCATTCACATGAAGCCATCTGTAACTCCAGCTCCTGGGGATCTGATGCCCTCTTCTGACCTCCATGGCCACTGCATGCTGTGTGTGGGACACAGATATTCATAGAGATCAAACACCCATATACATAAATACACACACATAAAATAAATAAATAAATAAAAGAAAGCAACTCTAGGCCGGGCAGCAGTGGTGCACGCCTTTAATCCCAGCATTTGGGAGGCAGAGGCAGGCAGATTTCTGAGTTCGAGGCCAGCCTGGTCTACAGACTGAGTTCCAGGACAGCCAGGGCTACACAGAGAAACTCTGTCTTGAAAAAACAAACAAAAAAAAAATTGTTAATCCAAGCATTGAAGATCTTTAGATATTTGAAACCTTGTCTCAAAAGAAAAAAGACAGGAAGGAAGGAAGGAAGGAAGGAAGGAAAAGAAGGTACAAGTGCATGCAGCACAATCCAAAGACAATGGCGTCATCGCTTTAAAGGCTTTATCCATATTAAAATAATTACTTAGGTTTTTTTTTTCTTATCTGTTGACTAAACAGGCAAGGTGAATTTTAAAGTCATACTCTACTTCAACCAGCAAATCTTTCCTGTATTTACTCACATTGTGTTGTCAACCAACTGTAATTCATACTGCGTTTCACTCTGAGTTTTGCACTTATGGGACTCGAGGTCTCCAATTAGTAATACAAATGCTGTAATACAGGTAGCTGTGAAATCTCAAAAGCTCTTCAGAGAAGTCAAAGTCATCATTTATGGCTATTAAGGTATAGTGAGACTAAGCTGTTAGCACACAGGTCAACTGGAGGCTACCTCAACACACAGAAATACAGGTTAGCATTTGTGCCCAACACAAGTCTGTACACGAGAGCTGAAACCTATAAATACTGTTTTTCTCGTGAAGAACTAGCACTAAATTAAAGCTGAAATATAATACTTACCTCTCCGTGTTTTTCAAAAAATTCACTTTTATGTCGATGCAATGTGTCAATAACCTTGGTTAAGATCTTCGGTGTTCTGTCCTTAATGGTAAGATATGCAAAGGACCTAGGAAAAAAAGTCCAATATCATGCATTACTCAGTAGCTTTAATACTAGAAGGCATACCCAATTTTAGTTTCTGGATCCAAATTCCTTTTCATCTGACTATTAAAGGCAAGGCAGTTTTATCTGCTTCATGGATATGTTGCTCACTAGTCTTTTATGAATGCAGCTCCAGAACAGGATAAAAAGCACAGTAGCACACAACTGTAACCTTTGCCCAGAAGACAGCAGAAGGAGGATCAGAAGTTCAAGGTCATCCTATGCAAGATCCATCTGGAAGGGAGGGAAAAGATGGATAGAGGATAGGAGGGAAGAAGGCAGAAGATCCAAGGAAACTTGAAACTCTGCTGTCATGGCCACTGAGTAGACCGCAGTACTGGGTTCTGCCCCAGAACTCAATTGAATCATTTTATTTTTTATCTACTCAAATTCTTTTTCTAAATCAGAAACTTCTTCAGCAATGTGGTTCAGTTCAAAAAAGGACTGGTCTTACAATCAAACAGGCTCTGGTCTTAGGTCAATAAGGGTTGACCTTAGACCCTTTTCTAAGAGGCTTAGAAAGATGAAAGAGAAATCTCAAAGTGGTTTTGATTTGCATTTCCCCGATGTGGGTAGGGTGTGTGCAGGTGCCAGCTGGGGCCAGAGGCTCTGGATCCCTGGGAGCTAGAGTTACAGGTGGTTGTGAGCCACCAGAACTGGATTATGGGATCTAAACTCGGATCCTGTACAAGAGCGGGATTCTGTCTGGTTCCTGAAACATTAACCTTTTAATGTATGGTAGTATACAGTGCTTAGCTCATCAGTTCTCTCTGCCTAAATCATCTCTGTTGAATGTACTAGATGTCTACAAACTCAAGTGCCTTGTTCTGACTTTTAAACTAGTGGGCTCAACTGAGCATTTCTTCAGAAGGCTTCCTTGAATGGGAGCTATAAAAAACTAAAAATCAAAAAACAAACAAAAAACCCCAGATTTGGACTTGGGAGTTTTGAGGCACTTCAAATTTGCTTTTTAACTTCTAGTATTAGAACTGAATTTTTACCAATCAGTGATAGTATCAAAACAGAAAGAGTGTGTGTGAGCAGATCAACATCCGAGTTTTCTATGGCACCAGACACAAAACCTAAGGTGACTGCAAAAAAATGGTTCTATTACCCCACCACATTCCAACCCTATCCAGCCTCCCCCCCCCCCCCCCCATGAGATCCTTGGGTTAAGAGGAAGCCAGGAAGCTCCTAGAGGCAGGACTCTCAAAACAGTGACGGCTTCACACTGAAGGCACTCTGTGCTGATGGCCAGGCAGGGCCACACCTAAGCACCTAGAAACTACTCCAAGGGCTGGGGACTTGCCTCAGCAGGGGAAGTCACTTGCTACCGAGTATGACCGACTGAGTTCGATTCCCCAGAACCCACATGGTAGAAGAACAAAGGGGACTCCGGACACAAGTTGTCCTCTGACCTCCCCACCTGTGATGTCACAGGTGAGTCCCACCCTCCCCCAACACATAAAACTAATTAAATTATTTGAAAATAAAATATTTGAAATATGAATCTGGAGCCTAGTGTGGTGGCTCATCTCTATAATGACATCACTAGGAGCAGGAGTATTGGGAGTTCAAGGTCATCCTCTACTACATAATTCAATAGCTCGGTATCAAAAGAAAACCAGCCAACCAACTAACCAACCAAACAAAAAGATTGGCTATTTAGCCAATGCTTATTTTTGCTCTTATTTATAACTTTGCCCTCAAAGGTGTAGCATACTGTAATTCCCCTTTATCCATAGGTTTGCCTTCCCAGAACCACTCAACCAGTTTAAAAATATTACAATGGAAAATTCCAGCAGTCAACAATTTGTAAGTTTTAAATAACTTTCAATCTAAATTAAGTTAACGTTCCATTAATTGTCCCATTTTGCTATTAGCTGTTTTAGTGAATCTACTGTGCCTAACATAAACTTCATGAGAAGTGTGTATAGGGAGAAAAACTCTAAATTTGAAAATTGCAAGCTTCCACTAGTGAACTACTTCTAATGACATTTGTGGTGCCAGTGAGATGGCTCAGTGGGTATGGGTACTTGATAAATCTGGCTGCCTGTGTTCTCTTTGAACTCCTGAGAGGTGAAAGAAGAAAACCCGCTCCACAGAGCTGCCCTCTGACTTCTATCGCGAATAATGGCATACGCGCGCTCACACAAAATTAAGACTAAGTAAATGTTTTAGTAAGAGTATTAGTTTGACCCATACCATTAATACACACCGCGGTAGGTATGAGTCCTAATTGTTGGGCCCCGCAGCGCTTTTCCTCCTCGCTAGTTAGAGACAAACTTCCTAATGTATCCCACAGTGGTGGGCTCGAACTCACTACTAGCGCAAGCTCGCTTTAACTCGCAGCAATCCTCCTGACTCAGCTTCTCAAGAGCTGGGAATAAGTGACAGCCAGGAAGAAGGTACACAGCGGATCTAGCTAGGTCCTAATGCTGGCTGGCACAGCAAGCCGGCTCTCTCCCACCCGGCGGGACTCGAACTCTCAGCTTGAGGATCCGGCGCTCCAGATCGCCCATAGCTTCCTCATCCAATACAGGGTTTTCTCCCAAGTGCGCAAGAAAAAAAAAAGCGAGACGCACCCCTCGTCCTGAGCGGAGAGAAACGCCGGGGACTCGGCCATCACTCTGGCGCCACACGCCACTCACTGGCGTCGCTCGGAGTTCAACGGCCGCGGTTCCAGAAAGGAAGCGTTGCAGCTTTTTTTTTTTTTTTTCCTTCTTTTTTTTTTTTCTTTTTAAAGAGCTTTTGAACTCACAAACTTTATTTGGTGGCCCGGACAGGGGCAGAGCGTGCGTTGCAAGGGCCTTCCGGCTACGCGAGCGGAAGCCCTAGAGGACCGGAGGCGGTAACCTGCGGAGCGGCGAGGGGGCGGGGAGGTGCGCCGAGCGGTCACGTGTTCAGACAGTCACGTGGCCCCAGCTGGCCAGCCTGGGGCTTGCCGTGCGCCTGCGCCGCAGCGGGACGGGGCGGAGTGTGTTTCCGCAGAGGTCCCTACGGCGGGAGCGTGCGCGTGGGCGTCGCGGTCGTCCTCTCCGCGCACAGGTCAGTGCTTCGCGCTTCCCCAGCCTGAGAAGCTAGGGAGGAGGTGTGGGCTTCGGCCAGGGCCTCAGGATTTAGCCGGGAATCCGAAGCACCTAGGACAAACCCTCCTGACCCCGTAGTAGCTGCCAAGATGCATGAAATCACCTTGAACTTAGGAACTGGAAGAAGTGCTTCCAAAGGTCAGCACCACTTGCCCGCTGAATCTAACCTGGATGCAGCCGCTTTTTAAATTGACGGTATTGTGCATCTCATATACAATATATTTTGGTTATGTCCACCACCACCCCCAGCCCTCCCCTCAAACGCCTAGGCCTACCCATGCCCCACTCCCAACTTAATGCCTTTTATATAAAACACTGAGTGCAATTAGTGCTGTCCTTAGGCACGTAGACATATTATTCGTAAAGATAAATGATCACGAACGACAGCAGCCTTGTGTTTCATTTTAAAAATTTAGTTGACACCTCTGTGTCCAAGGATACTACTGTCACTGGACATGGTGGGGCAAACACAGAAACCTGTTTTGAGAGACAAAAATCTCCCTTATTGCTTTCTGATATCATTGTCGCTATCTAATAAATTATAACATTTACTTGCCACTCCAAGTATAAGGGATATTTGCCCATCTCCAGAGCTAGCATAATGCTTGGCACATGGTAAGGACTCAGTTGGTAGCCACTGCATGAATTAATAAACTAAAAATACAAGGTATGTAAACGATGCTACATATGAGGAGAAAGTAGAAAATAGCAAGAGAATGGGTGGGTGTTGGTTAAAGTATTAATCCCGTTACTCCAGAGGCAGAGGCCAGCCAGGGTCAAGGCTGTTTGTTATACAGAGAAATCCAGTCTTGAAAATCCGAAACGGATGTGAGTTGGTTATATGTATTATACCAAGTCATTGAGAAAGACCTGAAAGAGGCAAGGGAGGGAGTTTTATAAGTCCTTGGGAGGAGAGCTTTCAGACAGGTGAGTGTAAAGACCCGGAAAGGCTCAAATTTTACACTGGAAAGGGATAGGATTCTAGTTACGGTCTCAGAATTTTTGCTGTATAACCTGTAGGAGGCTGAGAACAGAGGCAGTACCAGTTGCCTTCCATGTGACAAGCGGCCTGAAGAGAAGCAGCTGAAGGGAGGAAGGTTTGCTGCTCAGCTACAGTCTGTCACGGTAGATTAGACATGGAGGCAGGAGTGGGAGCAGGCAGGAGCCTTGCGTTGCTAGCCGAGTTATGAAAGCTGGCAGTGCAACCCATGGCATAGTCCTAGCCACATTTTAGCGGATCTTCCCTCCTCTTAACCTACCCTAGAAAGTCTGTCACAGTCATGGGGGTGAGTGTCCATGGTGGTTCTAAGTCAGATAAAGATCACCATCATAAACAGGGAGATGGCTATTATAGTCATCATTGGAAAAAACCAGAAACGTGGGCCAGCTGGTCAAAGTGTTTGTGGTGGGTACTGGTCAGAAAAGGCCAGTGGGATTTACTGACAGATTGAGTAATGGGGACTGAAGAGAAAAGTTGAAGCAAATTCCAGGTTTAGGGCTTAAGCTAATATGAACATATGATTGGCACTTGAGTAGGGAAAGGTGTGGTTCTGTGGAAGAGTTCAGATGCCCAGGTTTTTGAGTGTGTTACATTGTTGGTGCTCAGAGTGATTTAGAGATAAATATGTGCTACTCAACATGATGAGTTATAAAACGTGCAGTCAGGTAAAGTCACCAAGAGACTGATTAGGAAGAGAAGTGGCCCAGTGTCTGAGTCCTGATGTATCACATTCTTGAATGGATGAGGAACCAGCGAAAAAAAGACAGAAGGAAAATGACCAATGTGGTATTCTAGAAGCCAAATAAAAAATTGCTTCAAGGAGTGGTCAGTGAGTTGCCAGGCATCCTCTTCTGACCTCTGTGGTATCCTGCCTTTTTTTTTTTTTTTTTTTTTTTTTTTTTTTTTTTTTTTTTTTTTTTTTTTTTTTTTGGTGTTTTCGAGACAGGGTTTCTCTGTATAGCCCTGGCTGTCCTGGAACTCACTCTGTAGACCAAGCTGGCCTCGAACTCAGAAATCCGCCTGCCTCTGCCTCCCAAGTGCTGGGATCAAAGGCATGCGCCACCACCACCCGGCGGTACCGGGCATTCTTGTAATGTACAAATACATGCAGACAAACACGTATACCCATTAAATAATGATTTTAAAAAGGGTGGATTGATCACTGGACACAGAAGCAGTGAGAGCAGGCTGATGATGGCTGAGGAGTCAACTTGTAGAACTTTCGGTTTCTATTTTGTTAGTGGAGGAGGAATTGAGGTCATTAATGAGAATGAAAAACTAGGAGGAGGCCTGAAACCGTGAGGGGGTTGGTCAGTAGACTATGGCAGAGATATGGTCCTGAGCAATGTTGGAGACCCAGAGTGGCCCTGGCTGGAGAGGGAGCTAGGATGTGATTGGTTAGCTGTCTCCAGGGAGCTGCAAGAGTGTAGGCACAAATTGAATCAGGCGAATCCTGTTCAGTTAGGATTGAGGTTGTGCCACACAGCTGGGGAAAAGGGAGGGATGCAGGGGTTCACAGTGAATGGGAGGGTTAGAGTAGACACAGAACATTAGCTGGGTGTGAAGGAAGTGGACACTGGGGTGGAAAAACTGGAAATTGTAGGTCCTGCTGAGGGGGGACAGCTGTTGGCTTTGGGGAGTAGAAGGAATGGACAGGAAAGATAGGCGGAATCTGGGGAGTAATGGCTAAAATCGGGAATGTGGGAGGAGTCCGGGAGATCGTAAGCTTTGTAGATGCTGCACTGACTGAAGAAAAGAGTGGGTAAAATTAACTTTAATAACCTTTAACCCCTTGGCGGGGCTTTACAGGTGACTAAGATGGCAGTAAGAACATAGTCCTAGCAACAGGGAAAACCAGGGTTGCTTTTTTCTTTGTTTTCTTTCAGGGTTGAGGGCAGGTGGAGTTCAGACATATACCACATATATGGAGATCAGTCAGAGGACAACCACAGGAACCAATTCTCTCTTACTATGTGGGTTTGGGGGATTGAACTTAGGCCATCGGGTGTAACTGCAGGCACGTTTACCCACTGAGCCTAACCGTGAGCAGTTAGCCTCTAGACCCCAGTCTTCTCCTCTGGGCTGTTGTGAGGTAAAACAGCATTTAGAATGTAGAAAGTACTGGAACATCATGTCTGAGTCTTTCTCCACTCTTCTTTCACAGCATTATCAGAGACATGTTTCTGAGACACCCGACTATGTGACACTCTCATTTCACTGGCTTCCCCATCTGTGGAACCTGTAGGATCATTTGATTGTCTTTTTGTATCTCCATACTTTTTCACCTTTTTCTCCTGCAGCTCACTTCTCCCTCTGCTGAAGTTGCAGCCTGTTTGTTAGATAAATAATACAGTGTACCTGGCCTGTTTGCTCTGCTGATCTCTCTGCCCTTTCATGAACCATTGCAAATGTCACCCTGAGGGTACCACAGCCTTCACCCCAGGTGCTGCCTTATCAAGACTGCATAGCATTTTGTGTGTCATATTCTCTCTGGGTTTTCTGTGAGTTATGAAGTCTGGATAATGCTTGAATCTTTGGCACCTAATTTTTAAGAATTGTTATTACTTGCTTTTAAAAGAGCGTGCTATTTTATGTTTTAAGTAGAGGAGGGAAATTACATATAACAGCCCATTTCCTTCGAGCTCTGTTTGCTTGCCTGTTCGTGCCTAATATGCCTAACTGTCTAATTTGTATAATATGTCTGATAAGCCCTACTCCTATGCCCAGCCCCCACCTAAAAACACCTTCCCCCTTGAAAGACGGAAGCCACATCAGTCTTTCTGGGAGCCTTTGCAGTAGAGCTGGGTGAGCTGTCTATTTGCTTGGTGTCTTGTACTCAGCTCTGTGGTTTGGTCTCTTCCATGGCTTTTCAATAAAGAGAAAATGCCTGTCTTCTCCAAGGGAGCTAAGATATGATGGCAGAGAAACTTGGCCTTGAATGCACCTGTGGCCTCAGCTAATTGATGTTTTAATTATAAAGGTTGAATAAAGAATGTATAAGTGGGGCAGGAGAGATGGCTCAGCGGTTAAGAGCACTGACTGCTCTTCTAAAGGTCTTGAGTTCAATTCCCAGCAACCACATGGTGGCTCACAACCATCTGTAGCGAGATCTGATGCCCTCTTCTGCTGTATCTAAAGACAGCTGCAGTGTACTTACATATAATAATAAATAGATCTTTTTTAAAAAAGACCTCATTAAAAAAAATGTGTAAGTACAGGATGGCATATGTGCATGTATATGCATATATATTGGTTTGGTTGGAGGTTTTTATTTCTTTGGTTTGTTTTTGAGAGTCTCCATATGTATCTCTTACTGGCTTGGAACTCACTTTGTAGAGCAGGCTAACCTGGAACTCACCTGCCTCTGCCTCCAAAGTTCTGGGACTAAAGACAGTGCACCATCACACCCAGCTGTTTTTTAATATTTGATATTCTTGCCAAGTAATGAAGAGGTTCCATCACCTCTTTCTCTTTTAGCATCTTTGTTGTTGAGAATAGATTTATAATTTTATAAACTTCCAGAAAGAGGCCAAATAGTGAGTAAAAAGAAAAAGTGAATGTGTGTGTGTTTGCAAGACTGAGAAAACTAGAGCCTTGCTTATTATAAAAACATACTACCGGGGCTGGAGAGATGGCTCAGCGGGTAAGAGCGCCGATTGTTCTTCCGAAGGTCATGAGTTCAAATCCCAGCAACCACATGGTGGCTCACAACCATCCGTAATGAGATCTGACGCCCTCTTCTGGTGTGTCTGAAGACAGCTACAGTGTACTTATAATAAATAAATAATAAATAAATTTTTAAAAAAAAGTTAAAAAAAACACATACTACCAAGCTGTATATACATTGTGTGTGTATGCATATGTATATTATATACTAATATATTAATAAAATGTTATTAGTATATAATATATATTAAATGTGTGTATATTTCATTAGATAGTTGGGATTAGGTTTTGATATTTCTGTTTTACAATTTTTGTGAGTGTTTTGTTTATGAATGTTTATATACCATGTGCATGTCAAAAGAGGGCATCAGATTCCCTAGAACTGGAGTTAGGCAGTTGTAAGCTACCATATAGGTACTGGAAATTGAACCTAGGTCTTCTACAAGAACAGGTGCTGGGCCTGGTGTGGGTGACCCAAGACTTTAGTCCTAGCACTCAGGAGGCAGAGACAAGCAGATCTTCATGAGTTTGAGGCCACTCTGCTCTACATAGTGAGTTTGTGTTCCAGGTCAGATAGGGCTGCATAGTGTGAGACTGCATCTCAGACACCAACAGAAAAGATCAAGTGCTCTTACCTGCTGAGCCATCTCTCCAGCCCATGGGGGATAAATTTTTAACAGAAAATATATTTCCTAAGGAAATATATGTGTACTTTAAATATATATTTAAAACCCACCCTGACTTTTTAATTCTTCGTCTTTCAGCCTAAGATGTGATCATGCCAGCCAGACTTCTCCACACCCTGACAAGTTTACACAGTATATCAGCAAAGGCTCATCAGTGCCAGAGACTTACTCATCTTACGTTAAGACCACTTACGAAATTTGAAAGTACAGCATGCCACAACGGCCTCACAATACAGCAACATTTAGTCTCGTTCTTTCCGAGTATAACAGCTGACAGTTTGAATAAGCCAAAGATTGTGGAAGTGCACCAGATAATATCAGACACAAGCAGACTCTTTCCGTCAAATGCTGTCCATTGGTTGGATGGAAAAGAACACCGGCCAAGCATGCACCCCTTTGGGACTCACAGGAACATGACCCACAAACCAAATCTCTTGTGTTCTAAGTGGTTTATAAAAGGAGTAAAGAGGCATCACTCGTCTGTATCAAATGAAGCACTTGTTCCCAAACAAGACCTTCCGAAGATCAAGAGGCAGCTGAAAGCATCCCGGACGCGGCAGCCATCCAGGACCAACCTTCCAGATCTGTCTGAGAATGAGGTAAAGCCTACTAGTGCTCAGGCCCTTAAGTGCATCTGCCCCTGAGTGCCCTCTAAACCAGTGAGTGTTGCACTGTGGCCTCGCTGCTGATGCAAGAGAACTGGGCAACCAGCTCAGAATTCTGTACAAACTTTTGAAGCCTGACATAGCCAGACCTACAGAAACCTTAACTTGCTGGAGTCCGTTGTCAGTGTGAGAAGTGTGGTGCAGAGAGGCCTCATCATTACTCAGGAGGGTTAGTTAGGCCAGGGAGGTCTAGATGAGGAGCTGCCCTCCAGTCCAGCCAGGGATGCAACTTTGAGAAACACCTGTTTCTAAGAACTGAACCAGAAACATGTCTGAAGAGATTTAACTGTCAACCAGAGGGTGCTTGTTGCTACCCTGTGGTGACTGCACAGGGCAAAGAAGTGACACGTGAGGCAGTGGGGGCTTGGCTGTTGTACTCTCTGCAAGTACAAGGTGTTTCATGTTTTGATTATTACTGTTACAGGGTTTCTGGGGGATTTTCAGATGCATCTGTCCTTTAAGCTATGAACAGTTTAGAGCCAGAGTCAAGGCTTTTATTAACTTTGAATCTTGAATGATATCTTCAAGCCATGCCTTGTATTTAATGTAACTTGGAAAAGAGGCAGTGATCCTGTCCATCTATAGAGTGGGTGGGGCTGCCTACCTTCCTACCTCTGAAGAGGTGGAGCAGAAGGTTGCAAGATCTGAGTCAGAGTTTATGTTCCCAGCATCCAGTCCCTATCCTGAATCCACCCAGAGCCCAAGAGTTACCTCAGTAGAATAAGCAACACTCCTGTCAGGCTAGGAATTCCAGGGCATACAGGCTGTATGCCAGGAACAAGAAGGTAGATGACCCAAGTGCTGCTCTAGAGGCCCATGTTACTGAGGAGTTACAGTGGCTTCAGTTCTGTTGGGAGCTAATCTAAGGATAAAGGCCAGTGTCAGTAAAATAGAAGCTACCTGCACAGAGAGAATGCTGCAGGAACAATGTTCTCAAACCAGGAGTCCTGAATAGATTGCTAGCCCCACCTGCTGGGCAGAGTCTTCTGTGAAAGTTGAAACAGAGTGGGTTCCTTTGTTTTGTTTACATTTTAAAATAGAAAGGTTGAAATCTGAGGCCTTTAGGCATCCATTTAGGAAGAAGTTCTCTTCCCTAAACCTGAACTATACTTCTACATATGTAAATTTAACTAGCACTTTAAAGATGTTAAAGAAAAAAAAACTAGAAAAGACAATGAAATAAAAGCTGCTTACAAAGTAGTGTTACCATGACCATGGTATTACCATTAAACAAAAACAGCCTGCTGCATGAATCCCTCCCCTTCCCAAGTGGGCTTCTGTGAAACAATTCCCAAGCAAGATGTCAGAAAGTCACTTCCTAAAACTTGTGATGTGTTTATTAATAGAAGCAGCCCACAGCCATACATAGAGAGTACAGGCAAGTTACCTAGGCTAACTGTATCCTGAGGAAAGCACAAGTGGGTCCTCAGAAAACACAGGCCGTCCAACATGGGGATAGGAAATTTACAGCCAAAGCTTAGGCATCAGTAAAGCATTATGTTTGCAGATGTATTTATTCTTCATCAGCTTAGAATACATGTTCTCATAAAATCAGTGATTGAACCATTTGCCACATCTCATCCTTTGAGAGTCCAAACTTGCATTCTATCACAGGGGGGACAGGCCAACAACATAATAAAGCAAAAGAGGCATGGATGGTCACTTTTAGCCTTCTCACTGAGAGTCAGGGACTGTCTCCCACACAGACATCCATCCTAGTCGGGGATGTTCAGATCTTGCACTTAGTCACAGATACTAGAGCATCTGCATGGAATCCCTCCATCTGTTTTCACATTTTGGAAATGCTACCTTAAGAGTGGGGTATGGTGGCACATGTCTTTAACACCCTGCACTTGGGAAGCAGAGGCAGGAAGATCTTGGAGTTTGAGGCCAGCCTGGTCTACATAGCGAGTTCTAAGATGGCCAGGGCTTCATAGAGAGATCTTGTCTCAAAAGCAGAGAGGGGGATGGGGAGAAAGAGGAGAGAAAAAGAAGGAAAAGAAATACATGCTAAGCTTGAGTCAGCTCTAGGTATATGGCTTTGTGCAGTTTCCAGGCAGTTCTAGAGACTTGCCTGCATTCTTTCCTGTGCAGGGCAGCCACAGGCCCATCCTCTCCTGGTTTTTCTCTTCTTTGTGTCCTCTCCATTTTGTGCCTCTGCTGTTCTGCTGCAAACCAAATCACGCCTGTCAGCTGCAGTCACAGAAATCATTCAGACAAGCACCCTGCCATCCGGTGTCTATCCAGCAAGCTTCAGGAAATGTTGTAGGCCTCAGTGAGAGGATTCCTTTCAGCCATCTTAACATCTGCTCACATCATGGCAGCCTCTTTGGAGCCCCTCGTGTCTATACCATAAGTACACTGCTGCCTGCTGCAAACTGCCATTCCCGCCCTTGGCTCCCTTGACCCTTGGATAGTAGCGTTTTCATGTTTTCCCTGTGTAACTGAGATGTAGTCAGTTGTCTGCAAGAGGAGGCTGCTTATACTCACATTCTTCACTAGTTAAGGCTTCTCTGACTTGGTTTCTTCTGGAGTTACTGTCGTGAGCTCTGTCCGTGCTGAGCAGTCATCCCTGGGTCCACTGGGAGAGCAGCCGGTGCTCTCGTGCTGAGCCCTTATTCAGTTGCTTCCTTTGGATTACTCCCTGCACTTCTGAGTGGGTATCCCCTTGGTGTGACATCCCATGTGGACACTGAAGTCTCCTTCCATTTACTCCTACGCTGCTAATGAAACAGGGCAGAATGTGTAACTGACCCAGAGGAGGCTAGGCTGGCTGAGTCCATCCTGAGAAATGGTGAGAGTTAGGCCAGGGGGAGTGGGAAGAACCAAGAAGACAGCTCCACCAGGGTTCCTACTGGGAATGACAGAGCATGGGGGAGAGCTTGGCATCTGACATGGCCAAGGAGACCGCAAATACAGAGCAGTTCTGAGCAGTTTAGCAACAGTCCTATGAAGTAAGCATTTTATTAATGAAGTACACTTTCTCCCTAACTTTTTATCTGAAATCTTTATTTTTGGTTTTCTGTGACATCAGCTCTGATGCTGATAGCTTTCAAACCTTTGACCATATTTCTAATAAATTATTTTACAGCTGGGTGGTAGTGGCACATTCCTTTCATCTCAGTACTTGGGAGGCAGAGGCAAGTGGATCTCTGAGTTTAAGGGCAGCCTGGTCTATAGACTAAGTTCCAGGACACAAAGAAATCCTGTCTCAAAAAAGAAAAAAAAAGAAGGAAAGAAAGAAAGAAAGAAAGGAAGAAAGAAAGAGAGAAAGAAAGGAAGAAAGAGAGAGAGAAGAGAAAAGAAAAAGGAAAGAATAAAGAAAGAAAAAATATTTTACACGCATAGTGAGTGATACACAATGCATACATAAACAGATGTGTATGTTAGAAAGCTGTGTGATACTTGATTCTAGGATTAATGTTCTGCAGTGTTTCCTGACTGCTAGTTTTGTTTTCCAGTGCTGTGGATCAAACCATCATGTATGCCAGGCATGTACATCCTCCCTCTACTTTATCTGAAAAGTTGGTTTGGGTCCTGGAGAGATGGCCCAGCAATTAAGAGTGCTTCCTGCTGTAGCAGAGGACCCAGACTCAGCCCCTAGCTAGCATCTGGTGGCTCATAGCTGCCTGTGGCTACAGCCTCAGGGGATCATCCTACACCATCTAGCCTCCATGGGAACCTGCACAAACATGGTGCACAAAGCACTCACGCAGGTACACATAAATTAATCATAAATCTGAAAAGCTGGTTTGAGCCAACTAAATTGATATGCAAACTTCCAGATGGGCTGCTGTGCCATTTGCTATCTGGAAAAGCACTGAGCATTGCTTACTGTATGTGTATTATACACAGTGTGAATGTCTGCCCAGCTTGCACTCTGCTAAGTCCTATACTGAGTCAGGGCATGCCCTCAGATATGCAGACCACTAGTTACTACATACCAGGGAAAACACTGAATCCTTTGTGGATTCAGAGATCTCTGCTCCTGCAAGGCTAGTGACATTAACTGCTTATGCTGATGTGAATGGAGCCACAGGCCCAGTCTGCCTTTTTGGCTGGCAGACATAGGTTCTTTTGTAACTGGAGCTCAGATTTGCCTCCATGTAACTCATCCCCTTGATCCTCACTGAACCTCTGAGATTCGCACACACTTTGCAGGGCTGGCTTTGCAGAGTAGAGACCCCTAGCGGGGTCCAGCTGCCACTGGAGGTGCTTGAGCCCTTCGCTAACCTCGGTCCTGTAATCATCCCCGAAACAGGATCTGATGCAGTGCACAGCATTTGCAACAGCAGATGAGTATCACCTGGGAAGTCTGTCTCAAGAGCTGGTCTCCTGTGGCTATGTGGAAGTGACAAGCCTGCCTCGAGGTACTGCTGCCTGAACCCAGGGCCACTATGTGTTAGAAAATGGCTTTCCTGTGATGGGATTTCTGGTGGACATATTGCCGCGGGAGAAACGGGCGTCCTAGTCAGGTCGACAAGGCGTAGGTGAAGAAATGACGGCAGAGACGACACATGAAGTATAAGATCTAAATGTATTTCTTAGAAATGGCATCAGACTTTTACAGTCATTGCAAAAGAGAGATGGTAAATCTGGCAGCTCAATAGTTGAGGTACATCTGAGGCTATCTAAAACATACTGGGTCTAAAGCAGCAGCTATCTCCTCTGAACTGGTACTGCATCCCCCGGGCCCAAGCACTCTGGGCCCCAGGGGAATGCGGATGCATGAATCTGAGTCCTAGCCCATCTAAGTTCTAGTGCTAGTCCTTCTTCTCCCAGTCCTAGTGTTAGACTGAAGTCACGTAGGCAAAACGACTCCCACACCAAGGTCAGCAGGGTCTGGTGTAGCTAGGTGTGAAGCAGGAGGAAGAGGGGTGGAGCCCTCCCAGTTGAGGTATTCTTATGCTAATTCTCTGGTTCTTGCTGGAGGCAGGCAGAGGGGAGTCCCAACCTAACACTTTTAGCTAATGTCCTAGAGTGAGGAAAACCCTTCAATTACTGTCTAGTACATAAAATATTAAACTAGGATAGTTGGAAACATTGTGTCAGCCAGGAGACAATGCTCAATCTTAACCATTTGCAAATCATTTCTTGGGGTACCTTTATGCCTAATTATGAGGCCGTGTTGACGATTGGAGAGACTGATCTGGAACACGTCTGAGTTAGGGGATACCAGCGACTGGTCTGAAATCCAGGAGGCACAGATCTCCTTTTGAAGTCTTATTGCCTCTTATCCTTTATCAGGATTTTATCCCCGATATTTTGGATGTGACTGGAGTAGACGAGTGTGCGTAGCACATATGTTTCCATTTCATTTTCCACTGACTTGTATTATGAAAATAGTCCCAGCCAGGCACAGTGGTACATGCCTCTAAGCCCAGCACTCAGAAGGCAGAGGCAATCGGATCTCTGTGAGTTCAAGGATAGCCTGGTCTACTAGCAAGTTCTAAGACAGCCAGAGCTATATAGTGAGACTATATCTCAGAAAAAAAGAAAATAGCCGGGCGGTGGTGGTGCACGCCTTTAATCCCAGCACTTGGGAGGCAGAGGCAGGTGGATTTCTGAGTTTGAGGCCAGCCTGGTCTACGAAGTGAGTTCCAGGACAGCCAGGGCTACACAGAGAAACCCTGTCTCGAAAAAAAATCAAAAAGAAAAAGAAAAAAAGAAAACAGCCTCAAAGGTCTTTATTCAAATGACATGATTAAATATATTTGTAGGGAACTTTTGGATTAAGACAAATATGCTGTTTTAATCTTTATAGGATCTCTGTCACTTGAAAAGATCAAAGAATGTGGGTGCTAACTTCCTGTTGCGGAATTAAATACCTACAGTAGTTGGCAGTGGTGGTGCATGCCTTTAATCCCAGCACTTGGGAGGCAGAAGCAGGTGGATTTCTGAGTTTGAGGCCAGCCTGGTTTACAGAGTGAGTTCCAGGACAGCCAGTGCTACACAGAAAAAAAACCTGTCTCAAAAAAAAAAAAATCAAACAACAACAAATACCTACAGTAAATATAAACAGAGGAAAGGTTGATCTTAGCTCACAGTTTGGAGATTTCAGTCCATGGACAGTTCCCAGGGTCTGTGTTAAGGAGCTTATCCTGGTGAGACATGCAGGCAGGGAAGCTGCTCATGACCCGATGCTGGGTCCTTTTCAAAGGTGTGCAACCAGTCACCTCTCTTCCTTTCAGTAGGCCTCACCTCTTAAAGCTGCAGCACTTCCCAGTATGGTGAACTAGGTCCAGTCTTTTAACACACGGGCCAAACCACTGCTCCATACTGCTGCTTTTCTGTAACATTAAACAGCTATTGTACAGCCAGACAGCGGTGGTACACCCCTTTCATCGTAGCACTTGGGAGGCAGGGGCAGGTGGATCTCTTGAAGCTAGCCTGATCTATAGTGCAGGTTCTAGGACAGCCAAAGCTACACAGAGAAACCCTGCCTCCAAAAGCAAAAAAATTATTGTGCACATGCACACACATGCACATGCCCCTCAGAAATACCAATGATGATAACTGGTAAACATTTTTAAAAGCTATTTTAAAAGCCACAATAGTGCCAGGACCTAAGAGAGGCTTTAAAGAAAATGATTAGCCTAATACTTTTTTTTTTAATATTTATTTATTTATTATTATTGATTGTAAGTACACTGTAGCTGTCTTCAGACACACCAGAAGAGGGCGCCAGATCTCATTACAGATGGTTGTGAGCCACCATGTGGTTGCTGGGATTTGAACTCAGGACCTTCGGAAGAGCAGTTGGTGCTCTTACCTGCTGAGCCATCTCTCCAGCCCAGCCTAATACTTTTTTAAAAGATTTATTTACTTATTTAATCTATATGAGTATACTATAGCTATCTTCAAACACACCAAAAGAGGCATCGGATCCCATTACAGATGGTTCTAGGCCACCGTGTGGTTGCTGGGAATTGAACTCAGGACCTCTTGAAGAGAGTCAGTGCTCTTAACTGCTGAGCTATCTCTCCAGCCCAAGACTTTTCTTTTTAAAAAAGCATTTTATTATATGTGTGGGTGTTTTGCTTATATTTCTATCTGTACATCATGTGCACGCGTGGTGCCCTCCAGAGTCCAGAAGGTGTTAGATCCCCTGAAACTGAAGCTGCAGATGGTTGGGAGCCACTGTGTAGGTGCATACAATTGAACCTAGGTAGTGCCCTTAACTTCTGAGCCATCCCTCCAGCCCTCTAAGATTTATTTTTATTAGTGTGCATGTCTCTATGTGTGCCAGAAGATGGCCTTTGAGCACCTGGAGCTGGAGTTACAGGTAGTTATGAGCCACCCAACATAGTTTAGGGAACCAAAATCAAGTTCTCTGCAAGAACAGTCTTTTAACCACTGAGCAGTCTTTCCAGCCTCCATTTTCACGTCTTGAAACCCCCAGAGTCTTAAGCAGAAGTTGATGATTGTGCAGCACCTTGGGTTGTCATTTGATTGTAAGAACAGGTTGAAGCATGCACAGGCTGCTCTCAGTAGTTCATGTCACTCGGGACACAGGTTTGACTGGTGTTTTATATCACAGATGCAGCAAATATTTTGGTGATGGGTGTGGAAAATTCTGCAAAAGAAGGTGATCCCGGAACAATATTCTTGTTCAGGTAAGACAGGAATGGCATGACTTTGGGAAGATGGTTTGCACTCAGGTGCTCATTGTCCATAGGATGGGCCATCGTTGTCCCTAGGATGGGCCATGCCTCTTCTGGGATCTTCCTATGCCAGCGATCAGCAGTTGTAGACAACATTGCTAATACTGTAGGTGGTAGAATGGTCTAGGCCATCTTTTCGTAAAAGGTTTATTATTTTATTATGTTGTGTGTGTGATGTTTTTGCCTACATATATGTTTGTATACCACATGCATGCCTGTCTGAGGAGACTAGAAGAGGGTACTGGTTCCCCGGGACTGGAGTTACAGATTGTTGTAAGTAGATATGTGGGTGCTGGGAACTGAATTAACTGTTCAAACAAGTGCTGGGGGAACAACAAGTTCTCTTAACCACTGAGCCATCACCAGCCCCCGGTAGATGTCATCTTATAAAATGAAAGTTTTTTTAAATAAATCTTAACAAACTTTAATACAAGAAATCAGTCATCCTTGCCTGGTATGTCTTTTGCTGAACGTGCACCTAGGGCAGAGCAGCCTTGTCTTTGCCCCTTTGCGGCTCCACACCTGGGTCCTCCTTACCTTCTGCAGCATTTCAGCTAAGATTCTAGCTTGCCTGTCAGATACGTAAGAGAGGGACGCTGGCTCACATAGCCTTCCCTTCTCCAGATCTGAATGATTGACAGTGGCAGGAGCAGCTACATAAAACACACACTGTCCCATTGTGTAACTAACAAAAGGATGATCGGATGCATTTGGGGAATAACCTGTAGTCTGGGGACAAGTATCTAGCAGAACAGAAAGATGGACATCTGAAAGAATGTAAACTGTAAGCCCAATGCAGCAAGTCAGCCATCTACTCAAGCAAGCTGGGCTTAATGATCAATCAAGTAATTTTATTCATTTGCATTGTCAGCATGCTCTAGAGCAACCGGTAGGTAGAAACCCTTTCACAGGGGTCACCTAAGACCATCAGAAAACACACATATGTATATTATGATTCATAATGGTAGCAAAATTGTAATTATAAAATAGCAAAAAAATAATTTTATGTTTAGGAGTTATCACAACATGATATTAAAGTGTCGCAGCATTAGGGAGATTGAGAAGTACTGTGACAAAGGCTACCTAAACATAGCTTTCAGTGCCATCTGGGGGCTAGAGAAAGGGTTCAGCAGTTCAAAGCATTTGCTATTCTTTGTTTGTTTGTTGAGACAGGGTTTCTCTGTGTAGCCCTGGCTGTCCTGGAACTCACTCTGTAGACCAGGCTGACCTCGAACACACAGAGATCCATCTGCTTCTGCCTCCCAAGTGCTGGGATTAAAGGGATGCGCCACCACTGCCCAGCTGCACTTTCTATTCTTGCAGAGGGCCCAGCACATTCAATTCTCAGCACATATATTGATGATTCACAACCAACTGTAACTCTAGTTCCAAGGATCTAGTTCTGTCACTCTCAGCTGACCCTTTGTGGGCACCAGTCACTTACACAGTGCACATACATACATGGAGGCAAAATAAGTAATCTAAAAAGAATTTCTCCCTTTGCCGAGGTTGACTCTCCTGTTCTTGAATCAGGGAAGGAGCTGCTGTGTTCTGGAATGTAAAAGACAAAACTGTAAGTATAATAAAATATAAACATGTAGAGCTATAGTATTCTAAGAGTAACTTATCACTAGCACTCAGCAGTCTGAAGACTGGAGTGTGGGGACATCACATAATGCACAGCTACTTTTCTGTGCACCACACGGTATTTATCCTATTTCCCTCATCTTACAAAACATACTGATTTTCAATTATTTTCAAATTTTCTATATATGATTCAGCTGAAGTAAATGAGATACTCATAAGTGCAACCAATATACTGTTTGTCATCCAGAACTCAGTAGGTAGAGGCAGGAGGATTATGAGATAGAGGGGAGTGCCTGAGTTAGAAAATCGACCTCTAAAAAGAACAAAAGAAAAATAGACATGGCAATCCATCTGTAATCATGGTGCTTGGGAAGGATCAGCTGCAGTGCGAGGCCGGTCTCTGGGATTACATGAAAGGCCCCTTCTCTGCCCCTCTGAAATCCTGATCCTCAGAGCGAGCTGTGAGTAATCTCAGAGAGATCCTTCTCTGTGTTCTCAGGATCACTGAAAGGAAGGAGATACACCACAGGGGAGGAAAGGTGGAGATAACAAAGTGGATGGGACCAAGTGGCTGGCTGCCACTGCAGAGACAGAAGAGGCTGGTCACAGGCCCCACCATATGAGTGCTCATGAATATTTAAGATTCTAAGAGGAAAGGCTATTCTGGAGAGCAATTGGGAATGCTTACCAGAATTCTAAGCATGTATGTCTGTCTCCCCTGTCCCTCTGTGTTCCCTCCCCTTCCCCTTGTCCCCTTCTTTTCAGTACTAACAGTAGTCACACTTCCACATGTTGGGCCTCGGCTGGCCGTAGGGCTGTACCCTTAGCTCTTAGCAGTTCTTCAAGAACTACCTCACAGCAAGAAGACATGGGCAGCAGGGTCGATGCCCTGAGGCGGCAGAGAGTGGAAATCGTCCCACGAGGATAGATTCGGGGCGTATAAACACCCTCCTTTAGAGACAGCAGTGAACATGTCCATGTGTATAGTATTGAAGTGGTAGAATTGTTACTTGCTAAACATCCCGATATGCTTATTAAACAGCATAATGGCTGGGTACTTCCAAACCTCCCTGTGGCTAACACACGCTCCCCTCTTATATTCCTGAATTATTACTTATTAAAATCTATATTCTATCCTGGCCACACAGACTGAAGCTGGTAGCCCTCATGGGCCATGATCCTCGACTCTTACATGTCCGCAGTGTTTCAGTCTCTCTGCCCTACACTTCTCAGGCCAGGACTTTCTCCTTTCTGGGCAACAGTGATGCTCCCCTCGAGTCCTCCCTGACCTCCAACCTCAAAGTCCTGCCTCTATCTCCTGCCCAGCTATTGACCATTAACAACTTTATTTACCAATTAGATCCAGCTGGGGGACAGGGACCATCTGCGTCTCACATGCAGAAATGCAAGTTCCCATTTTATTTGGGAACACAATTATACATTATATAAGCAGTAAGCCAAATCCACAACATAATATAATCCCAGTCATATAAAAAACATTACATATGCTCATAGAAAACACGTGGATGCATGTGGGGTATGTCCTTAGTTCTCCCTGCAGAAACAAACGTGTAGAAGGATATTCACTAAGTATAATCACAGCTTATATAATCTCAGGATCAGGACTGGGGACCATTTTCTACATCTTCATGTTACTTTAGCTTTTGTTAAATTTAGCTTATGAGTGTGAGTATTTTGCCTGCATGTTTGTATATGCACCATGTGAATGCTGGATGCTCAAGGGAGTCAGAAGATGGCCTCAGGTCCTTGGGAACGGGATTACCGTTAAACGCTGTGTGAGTGCTGAGAAATGAACCCAGGTCTTCTGCACCAGATCCCATTAACCGATGAGCCATCTCTCTGGCCCTGTTGCTGCTTTAGCTTTTACAAGTAATTTGTCTGTTCTGTTTTGTTTTGTTTTTTTGTTTTTGTTTTTGTTTTTAAAGAGATTTAACAAATAAACTAAAATGTTAGGAGTGATTTTCTTTCGATTGCTAGATAATGGTAATTTTTATTTTCTTTTTTATGCTCATCTGGTCTTTCCCATTGGTTAGTTTACTTGTCACAGTGAACTTGTCTTTCCTTAAAAGCTAAGATTCAGAAAACATGCTACTGCTGGGCAGTAGTGGCACACGCCTTTAATCCCAG
>NW_022196911.1:1183224-1188010 GCF_008632895.1 Mastomys coucha | reverse complement strand
AAAAAAAAAAAAAAAAAAAAGAAAAGAAAAACCAAAGGGGGGAAAAGAAAAAGAAAACGCTACTGAAGTCCTGGGATCCGTTTATGAGGAAGTAGGTGTCATGCCAGCCTATGTCCTTCTCTCCTAGATGAAGCATGTGATGCAAGTTCTAGAGAGACACGAAACCGAGCCCTATGAAGTGGCCCTGGTTCACTGGGAGAACGAAGAGCTCAACTACATAAAAGCAGAGTAAGTAATTTCTCTGCACATGCCTGAAGGAGGTGGGAGAGCTGCGAAGCCAAGCAGAGATCATTGCGAATATATGGAGAGCCTTTAAGCTACTGGTACACACCCAGCACCCACACCAAAGAACAGGACTTGTGTTTAACTTCTCACGGAATCAGCTAATTCAAACAAATAGAAGTATTATTTCAAAATTAAAAGCTTATTCTTTGTAAGCATCCTATATGAACAATATAGCACACCTTCATCAGGATGAGTTTATCAGATTGTTCCAGCAAGGATTTACTTTTAAGTAAATCCTTGTTTTTCCAGTTGACTTTGACTGTGACAGAAGTATAATGAGGGAATACAAGAGAATCACTTTAAGAACTGTGAGGCCTGACAGCATTCTCAAGTGAGGAGGCATGGCCAGGCAACAGCCTAGCTGAGTTTCTCACTGTAGTTTGAACCCTTCTCAGCCTCCTCAGTGCTCTAACTGCAGGCTTAGGCCGCTAAGGTCTAGCCTGTTTATTCTGTGGAATTACTAATCTACTATATCTTTCTAAATGAGTCATTTTTTCCCCTGATGTTCTACAGTAAGGTTTATTGTGGCGTTGAAGAGATGGCTCAGTGGTCAAGAGCACTTGCTGCTCTTTCAGAGGACCCGGTTCCGTTCCCAGCACTGGCTCAACAGCAGTGTATTGGCTAGGCAGAGTAGCTCAGACTTGTAATCCCAGCACTCAGGAGATGAGGCTGGAGAATTCCCATGAGTTTGAACCAGCCTAGGCACAGTGTGACACTGTCAAAATAGAGTAAAAAAGTTCACAAGCTTTAGCTGGCTGTGTTTGTGGGTTAATTCCTAGGAATAGAGTTGTGTGGGTCAAAGGGTAGGAGGACATTTATAAAATGTAATAAAAAATTGTTGCCAGGCTAGCAACATACACCTTTAATCCTAGTACTCGGAAGCAGGTGGATCTCTGTGAGTTCGAGGCCAGCCTAGTCTATAGAGCGAGTTCCAGGACAGCCAGGGCTGCACAGAGAAGCCCTGTCTCAAAGAAAAAAGCTTGTCAAAGTGGCTTCTAGGAAGATGGTGAGGTGTTTTTCAGAAAAGCCGTTGCCTTTAAGACCTTGAACATGCTTTCTCTCTTCTTTCCACAGGGGACAGTCAAAACTGCACAGAGGGGAAATCAAGCTGAACTCTGAGCTGGACTTAGATGACTCCATTCTAGAGAAGTTTGCCTTCTCCAACGCCCTCTGCCTCTCAGGTAAACTCTGCCGCTCTGCAGGTGACATACAGAGCATGTAGTTGAGCACTGGATAATGATTTGGGGTTCTCAGGACAGCCCTAATACTCCTTTCCTCTTTAGAAATGTATGGATCGCTGTGTCCTTGTTACTGACCCGTTAAAGCTCCACTTCTCCAGAGTGTATTTCATATTCCCAGCACTGCCTTTGCTCTCTCCTCTCCATGGCTGCTGTATGCAGTACTCTAATCCAGAGATAGCCCAGCCCCGTGGACTGAGATCTGGAAACCATGGGTGCTCTGTAAGGGCTTCCTCTGTGCGGCCTCTGAGGTGTTCGCTCACAGCCCTGAGGAGTATAGGAAAGGCCGTGAAAGTCTTAACCCCTGCCTCATGCACAGCACTACCTGTAAGGGCTATGTGTGACAGAAACCTCTGGGTTTCTGAGACATGAGAAAATATGGAATTCTAGAAGATATACCCGTCTTCTGCCAACAGACTTAGAAATCTGGAGTCCACTCCCTCCTTTTCCTTACAGCTATCTTTTATCTTCTTTAGCTTTGAAGTTTTAGTTCTTTGGATTTTTTTTTTTTTTTTGGTTTCATATTAAAATTACTAAAAATTCCATTGTTGGTCTGGGGTGGTGCACACTTTTAATCCAAACACTCAGGCAGCAAAGGCAGGCAGATCTCTGTAAGTTCAAGGCCAGCTTGGTCCACAGACTAAATTCCAGTACAGCCAGGGCTACAGAGAAACATTGTCTCAAAAAAACCAAAAGTAAGTAAATAAATAAAATAATTGACTATATAGAATATCATGTAACATTTCACTGCCTTCTCATGTCTGAGTCGTACTTAGAGGGCGAAAACATCATTTTTGTAGCCTGGGTCAGGCTCAAAATCATCGGGCTCAGGTTGTAGGTATGAGCTCCAAGACCAGCTGCACATTTGCTTGTGAGTGAGGGGGCAACAGAGGCACTGTGCACTCTGAGCACATGAACATGGTGGTAAGAAAACTTCTCTCTTCCTCTTTTTCCTCAGTGAAGCTGGCTATTTGGGAAGCAACCCTGGACAAATTTATTGAGTCTATTCAGTCCATTCCAGAGGTAATTATATCAGCTCTCTGCTTTTTATCAATAATTGGTTTCTTGGAGGAAAGTACTTATTGCTCAACATAATAATATGCATATTTGAATATAAATAGTAACTAGAAAAGCTACAGAGACCATAGTAAAGACACTTTGAATTACACATAAAGTGATGAACTAAGGATCAGGAATCCCACATTGGCTGTGACTTGAGAACTTGAGATGACTCTGCTATGACTACAGTGCTTTCGGTGTCATTCAGAGAAGGGGCAGCACTGCTGCATGGAGCCAGGTGGTGACGCGGTACACCCCTGCACTCATAGTCCCAGGTTTTTACTAGGACAGAATAATATGATCAATCACTTTTGGGAAGGAAAACCCACTTTTCAGTTAAGCGATAAGGAATGGGGCTAGAGATAGATATGTGATTGAGAGCACTTGCTGCTCTTGCAGATAACTTGGGTTCCCAGCACCTATATGGGGGCTCACAACTGCTTGTAACCCCGGCTCCAGGGAATCCAATACCGATTCTGGTATTCACTGGTACTAGGCACTCATGGGATGCACAGACATACATGCAAGCAAATACTCAGTTAAAATAAAAATAAATCTCTTTAAAATGAGAGATGAGGAATATTTATCTTTGAAAAAACTAAAAAGGATATATTAGCTTTCTCTTACTGTAAATATAAACCTGGGATAACCAACATTTTAGTAGAAAAAAGTTATTTTGGTTCATAGTTTGGTAGGTTCATTCTGTCGTGAAGCAGGTGCATTGCTTTAGGCCTTGGCGGAGGCAGCATCTTGTGGCCAGGAACACCTGCTGGGACAAGGTGCTTGACTTCATAGCGACAGGGAGGCACAAGGATCCCAGTAGCCCTGCAAAGCTGTGGAGCCAGTGGCCTAGCAGCTTCCCATTGGCTACACCTCTAATAGTTTTAACCATTTTCTAGTGACATGAGTTGTGGATAAAGCCTTGAACAGATAGTCTCTGGGGACCGTTCACAGTCTGGGCAGTAGCAGAAGGAATGAGAAGCCTAAGGGTAATAAAATTCAGAACTCTTGAGATGAGTTAAGACATTTCACCTGGGCAAGTCATCTAAACCATTCATAGGAAATGAAGTGACCCTTGAGAACTGGCTACATAGACCTAACACTATTAGACCAATTAGAAAGCTGTTGCCTGGAGGATTGACTTACTGTTCTAGTCCTCCTCTCCACCCCCGGTACCAAAGCTGTGTATGGTCCTCTTTGTCTAAAATGTCAGTGTTTGCTGTGATATCTGTAGAATAACAGAGGAAAGAAATGTGCCTGCCAGAAGAGGTTCGCTTTTTAATACTTTCTGGCTGCAGTTCATGGGATCCGCAGAGGACTGCTGTGTATGTGCTTTTGAGTTTTTGTTTTGTTGTTTTGTTTTTTTCCCAAACAGGCACTAAAAGCTGGAAAGAAAGTCAAACTGTCTCATAAAGAAGTTATGCAGAAAATGGGTGAGCTCTTTGCCCTCAGGTAAAATGTTCTCTTGTAAATGAAGGATTTCCTTTATTTGTTTTTGTTGTTGTTGTTGTTGTTTTGTTTTGTTTTGTTTTTCGAGACAGGGTTTCTCTGTGTAGCCCTGGCTGTCCTGGAACTCACTCTGTAGACCAGGCTGGCCTCGAACTCAGAAATCTGCCTGCCTCTGCCTCCCAAGTGCTGGGATTAAAGGTGAGTGCCACCGCTGCCTGGTGAAGGATTTCCTTTACACAAAACATTTACTATAAGCAGGAAAAATGTCCTGTTGCAGGAAATATTAGAAAATGAACCCACCAACTCTCAGTGGGGCCAGGCCATACTCCTGCGCTCCACCCACCGTTGACAACTCTAGAGCTAGCCCCTGTGCCAGGTGATCACACTCAGTCTCTTGGCCCGGCCAACTCGCCAGCCCTAGGAGGCCACATGGCTCCCACCTGACCATCTCTCAGACGCCCCTCCCCCCAGTTCCTCTTGCTTTCACAAAATGCCCCAGGTTACCCAGTAGAATCAAGATTCTTAATGCTTAATTAGCCAATCAGACTTATGTATCAATAATAACACAATTTACAAGATGCCAATATAATAATTTCAGAGCCAAACGATAATGATAAAGCTTTAACCCAATTATTCTAACCTTTAGATAACACCACATGGGCCTGCATTCTGGCTCTCTCCTCCTGAGACGCCTCCCTCCCCTCCCTTCCCATTCCCCCTCCTTCCCCCTTCCTCCTCCCTCCCTCCCCACCTCT
>NW_022196911.1:1165854-1183209 GCF_008632895.1 Mastomys coucha | reverse complement strand
TCTCTCTCTCTCTCTCTCTCTCTCTCTCTCTCTCTCTCTCTCTCTCTTTCTCTCTCTTCTTGCTCCACGTCCCTTCTCCTGTCCAATCACAAGTCTCCCACTGCCCTAATGTGATTGGACAGGGAAAATCCTGCAACAGTCCTCCACCCCCCAGTCTCCACCCCCTTGAGGAGCAGGCAGGCTCTGGTTGGACTGTTGGGAAATCTGATGGGTTCACAAGAGCAAACTCATCTACATTAAGCCTGTCACTCAGCACAAGAGCCCCCAGGAAAACAGGACAATGATTCCAGGAATCATTCTTTACTGGGGCTGACACTGTACAGTGGTAGGTGAGGAAGAGCTTGTCACTTAACTGTACTTAGTTCCTGTCTTTGTAGAGGGATGCATCCTAGTTGCAGAGGTCTCACTGGACAGTGTCATCCACTTTCCTTCTGAATGAAGTGCCCAAAGCTACTTGCACATGTTTTCCTGAGAACTGTCTTCCCACAAGCTTAGAGCAACCACAGGAGAGTGGTCCAGCATTTAAACATTTATGTTTCTCTTACTGCAGGGATGCTCATCTGTATACATTCATAAAGAACATCCAACAATAGACCCACACACTTTGTGTTCTGTGAGAAGTAAGAGAAATTGTGTTCCCCCATTCACTAACTAGTACAAGCATAATCTATAAGCAAATTATAATTCCCAAACTCAAAAGTTAGGACTAAATAGATTAAATTCTCAAATTGAATAGTTTCTACAAAGCCTGACTTCCCTTACCCTGTTGTTTTAATCTTTACAGTGAGAGTGTAACCGGCCAGCAGGTGGCTCATTGGTTGAGGCACTTGCCAGCAAACTTGGCAACCAGAGTTTGAGCTCAGGAACCCAAGTAAAAGCTTGGAAACACAGAGGCAATCCACAAAGCTGTCCTCTATACATGCTTTCCATCACACACACACACACACACACACACACACACACACACCCCATACACAAACACATTACTAATTCTTTTTTAAAAGAAAAAGAATACGACTTAGAAAGCTTGTTGCTCTCCTGAGGACTCGAGTCTGGTTACCAGCACATTGGTTCCCAGACACCTGGACCTCCAGCTCTAGATATGACAGCTTATTCTGGCATCTAAGGACATCTGCGTGCACACACACACATACACACATAAAAATAAACCCCCTTTTTAAAAAAGAGATGTAATGATCTGTAGAAAAAACAAAGCTAAGTATCGTAGGTAAAAAGGTCTTGGGCCTGCAGTGGTAGCGCAGGTGGTAGCATGTCTGTCTAGTGCTAACAGAGTCCTGATCCCCAGCACTTCATGGAAGCAGGAAGCAGGAAGCAGGAGGATCAGAAGTTCAAGATGATTCGCAGGCTAGTAACAAGTTCGAGGCCGGGGGAGATTACGAGTCTGTCTCTCTCCCTCCCTCCCTCCCTCTTTCTCTCTCCCTCTTTCCTCCTGTCCCCCGCCCTTTCTCTTCCTTTTTCTTCCAAGGTGAACTTATGTAGACCAGGCTGTCCTTAACTCAGAAATCTTCCACTCTCTGCCCTCCGAGTGCTGGGATTCTATAATGCACCAGTACACCTGGATGAGACCTTGTCTTAAAAAGTTAAAAATTACCAGCTATGGTGGTGCATAGCTGGAGGTAGGAGGGAGCAAGGCCAGCCTGGTGTTCTCAGGAAGTTCCAGGTCAGCCAAGGTTACAATGATATCCTGTCTCAAAATACAAAAAAAAAAAACCAAAACATCAAGTTGCAAATTATTCTATGGCATTACCATTTACATAGCAAAAATATTCTTATTTCTCTTAATATAAACACACATACAAATCTGTACATGTAGAAATATACAGACAGCCACCCTTGGAGAGTAAAGGGTTTTGCATTGTTTGGCAGGCTAAACAGACTCACCACTGTATTCTTCTCTAACATATTTTTTAAAGAATGAACAAGTATTTATTTTACTATGTGTCTTAGTTAGGGTTTCCATTGTTACTACAAAACACCATGATTGAAAAGCAAGCTGGGGAGGAAAGGGTTTATTCGGCTTATACATCCAGATCATAGTTCATCATTGGAGGAAGTTAGGACAGGAACTTAAGCAGGGCTGGAACCTACAAGCAGGAGCTGATGCAGAGGCTGTGGAGGGGTGCTGCTTACTGGCTTGCTCCCCATAGATTGTTCAGCCTGCTTTCTTACAAAACTCAAGACACCGGTCCAGGGATGGCATCACCCACCATGGGCTAGACCCTCCCCCCTTGGTCACTAATTGAGAAAATGCCTTACAGCTAGATCTCATGGGCATTTTCTCCTTCCTCTCTGATGAGTCTAGCTTGTGTCAAGTTGACACACAAACCAGACAGTACACTATTCAGCATCAATTTCCATTAAATTGAGTAATTTTAAAGCAAGCTAAGACATCTAATATAAAAGGATATAATATAATAATGTAGTATTATATTGTATAATAATATAAAAGGTAAAATTTAGAGTGAGCCAGTGTGGTAGCACACACACAGCTTAGTGTTCACTGGAGACTGAGGCTGCAGATCCCAATGCCAAGCTAGCCTGAATTACATAGTGAGTTCCAGGCCAGACTAACATACAAAGATTGCCTGTCTTGTGTTTGCATAATGGCCAAAAGGAGATAAAGGAACCTTCAAGGTGGTCAGTGAGTGAGAAGGAAAAGCTGCAGGTAGTAATAAAAGTGAGGCTTACTGGTGTTACCTTATTTCTTCCTGGTTTTGTTTTGGGGTGCACAGGTGTGTGTGAGTACACTTCCCCAATATTTTTTGAAGAGTGACTTTTAAGAGTGTGCTCACATGTCATGATGAAAATATGGACTATATAGTAGCTGATTTTTAATTCATCATAAATAAGAAGCTAAGCTGTCCTCTTTTTAGGCACCGAATAAACCTGAGCTCAGACTTCTTGATCACCCCTGACTTCTACTGGGACAGAGCGAACCTGGAGGAGCTTTATGACAAGACCTGCCAGTTCCTTAGCATCACTCGAAGAGTTAAGGTATGTGGGCCAGTGGCGGTGCATGCCTGACACTCTGGAGGCAGAAGCAGGCTAATTGAGTTCCAGGACAGCCAGGGCTACACATAGAAACCCTCTTGGGCAGGGTTTGTCAGGAAATGCATTCTTTGCTACAATTAGTATGACTGAAATTTTCAGCATCTGGAGAAATACTCTGGATTCCCAGTTCCTTGTGTCCTCTCTGCTGTCACTTTCCAGTCTCCTTTCTCAGGAGACTGACAGGACAGTTGCTTTTGAGCCCCAGACCAAGCTGGACTAGAGATAACCTTTCAGCCTTGACCACCCAAAGGCAGGCAATAAAAAATTCTGGCTACAAGAGAAGTTTTAGATACAAAGTATCACTCTGTACCCCAGACTAGCCTCAAACTCCATGCTCCTCTTGTCTGAGCCCTAGGGTTACAAACATGAGTCACACTTGGCTCTACTTCTCAGCTCTCTATGTCAAAGGTTCACTCCTAAGATTTCCCTGTTGTTTTTAATGTTTGTTTCCTTGTTTGTTTGGGGAGTAGCAGTCTCACTATATTACCAAGCTGGCCTTGAATTTGGGAATCCTCCTGCCTCAGCCTCCCAAGTAGCTAAACATCATTTTTCCTTTGTGTGTTACATGCGGTGTGATATTTGCTTGTGTTCATTGTGTATGTACATGTAGATGTGCACATGCATTGTAGACACTAGAGGGTGACTTCAGTCTTCCTCTGTGGCTGTCCATCTTTAAAAGAATTATATGTATCTGACTGTCTGTTTGTGTATTGCCACATGTACAGCACCTGTATAATGGGCATTATGAGTGTGGAAGCCAGGTTTCAGATCCCTTTGAATTAGGACTACTGGCAGTTGTTAGAAGCCACCCAGTGTGGTTGCTAGGAACCTAACTCTGAACTCAGGTCATCTGGAGAGTGGCAAGCATTCCTCACTGCTAAGCTATTTCTCCTACCCACTCCACCATACTCTTCAGACAGGGTCTCTCTTACTGTGAATGGAGCTCACCAGTTTCCTAAGACTGGCTGACCAGCAAAAGTGTCAAGGGTCTTCCCATTTCAACCCCTTCCCCAGCTATGGGATCATGGGCATTTGCTTCTGGGCCCATTTTCTCTCTTAATTAGACTTGCTTATTTGTGTGTATGCATTTGTGCCAGCATGCATGCAGATTAGGGAACATTCTCCTCCCACCACTTAGGTTTTTGGTATTGAACCCAGGTTGGCAGGGTTAGTGCCAAGTGCCCTTACCTGCTGAGCCATCTTGTAACCCCTATGACCATCTTTTTTTTTTTTTTTTAATCTGGGTGCTAATGACCTGAAATCCAGTCCCCATGGTTGTATGAGAAGCATTTTATCAGCAGAGCCATCCCCCAGCCACCGTCTCTGTTGCCCAGTTAGTATGTATCTGTTTCAGCTGTCTAGGCACAATGCTGATTTTACATTTATCAAGAGTCGGAGTAGGTGGTGAATGCATTTCAGCTAGGGTATGCATGTGTAAGTCGAGGGCAACTCTTAGGACTCGGTTCTTTCAGCAGCGCGCACCTCTACCCGCTGCTCCCTCTTAACAGCCTGAAAGGTTTTTTCTTGTTTACTTTTAGTCTATCAAACAATTTCTAAAGCCCTCAATTTCTTTCGTTGCCTAGAGCAGCCAGTTCAACTGTGTCCTGTTCTACCTGATTTTAAAATATTACTTCCCGTCGGGCAGTGGTGGTGCACGCCTTTAATCCCAGCACTTGGGAGGCAGAGACAGGCGGATTTCTGAGTTCCAGGACAGCCTGGTCTACAGAGTGAGTTCCAGGACAGCCAGGGCTACACAGAAACCATGTCTCAAAGAAAAAAAAAGAAAAAAAAAATATTACTTCCCCTCACTTCTCAGGCATCCCATCAAGCAAATGATGTAATTTCTTTAAAAAAAAAAAAAAAAGAAAGAAAGAAAAGAAAAGAAAACTGCACAGTTCACTGAAAGGTGTGAATATATCCTGTTCTCCAACCCAGGATATATTCCTTGTCCTTTGCATTCATAATCCCACCAAAGGTACCCACAGTCCTCATTCATCTCGGTGTTCATTTGTGTCTTCTAAATGCAGGAAAGTAGAGATACTTGCCAAATGTCAGGCAGACAGCCATTCCAAACCATGCCACCTTTCTCTGGCTCAGAAAGACTTGATTGCTGGTGCTGGGGGGTCTGTTTCGGTAGACCAATTAGTTCCATATTCCAGATGTTATCTGGACAGATGAAACAAATATGGCTTTCCTGCTTGGAGAGTACATAGGCTGAAGATGAAGATGTGAGGGAGAGACCAAAGTTCTGTGTCAGTGAGGCCTCTTTGGCACTAGTTTCCCTAAAACGAGCAGCTGACAGCAGCTTTGTCCCAGTTTCCTGGCTCAGGGCCCCTCCCAAGGCTGCAGGCAACTACGGGCTGCCTGGGAAGGAGCCACTTCCTGCCTTTTCACACAGCAGTTGCTAGACTCAGTCCCTCCAGGCTGTTACACTATGATCTCAGCTCACCACAGAAGCTTCTGCACAGAGCATCTACTAACTACTGTGTGCATGGTGGAGAGAGTGCTGGAGAACAGCATGAGGCAGCGTCTTACTGCCTGATTACAGGCCCAGGCAACTCATCAAGTCGGGAAGCCTGCCCACATTCCAAGAGGAGATAACATTAGTGAGCACCAGGTCAGGAACATTTAGCTAATATTGTACAGTTCTGCCTGTTAGAATGGTTTTGAGAAAATGGTTAGTTTTAGCAGCCTACTTTGTAAACACTGACCTATCCTCATACAACCCTGGCTACACAGTGAGTTAGAAGCCAGCCTGGGTTCCATGAGACCCCATCCCTAAGAGTATGGAACTGGCTGGCAGGTGGGTGACATGAGTGGACTATGGTGGAGGGAAGTGGTTACATGGAGGTGTCTCAAAGCAGGATGCTTAGAATGGGTGCATGTACTGTAAATGCTCTCTCCACTTCTCTGAAAATAAAGCCTCTTGCGACAAGCTTTTAGGTGCAGCCATACTAAAGTATTCCAATTTCCTTTTTGATGTCTCTTGGTGTGCTTCATTGTAGTAGTCATTACAATGAGATGTAGTATGACTGCCACCAAGATGTAGGCGGCTTCCCCTCATAGTCAGCTTGGTCCCACATAAGCTTAATGAATTGATCAGGATCTAGCTGTGAGATCAGGAATGTATATTGCCACCTGCCCCACCACACGGTTCCTGACCTCTGCTCCCCTTTTCTTTGGAAAGTTTTACCACATTCATCTAGCTACATTTCCCCTCCTGGGTCTCCAAGTGATCTCAGGCCCTCCACACTGACATTCATAGGTACCCATTAAACCAGCAGTTAGTCTCCAGAGTTTGAAACTGCTTTGGCCTGTGCCAAATGCTTAGGCTAATCCAGCTTTGAACCAAAGAAAACTTAGGTTAATCATCAGGGGACTTTTTTTTCAAGATGGGGATAGATATAGCTCTGGCTGGCCAAGAACTTGCTATGTAGATCATGCTGGCCTTGAATTCTGAAATCTGCCTGCCTTTGCTCCAGGTACTGGGATTTCACAAATTCACCTACAGGAAAGTTCCTTGTTTGTTTTATGTATGTCTGTGTGGACTTATTGTGACACATGCGTGCAGATGCCCAGAATCCAGGAGCATCAGAACCCCTGGAATGGAGTTATAAGCAGTTGTGAACTGCCTGATAGGAGTACGGGGGAGCAGCCTATGTTGCCCTCTGCAGGAGCAATCAGTTCCTACTGCTGAGCTCTTTCCAGGCCCCAGAAGGCTTTAAAGTTGTTATAGTAACACTGCACAGATTGTTTTTAAGGCAGTAAAACTGGAAAAGAACGTGTTCTCTGTTCTGTGGTCACAGTTAAAATGGAGAGCTGTCAGAAGAGAGGATCTTAAAAGATGACTAAGACTAAGCAGTAGACAAAGACCAAAAGACGACCACAAGTGCCACCCTGACATTTATAGGTTAGAAACTACAAGGTGGCTCTATCAACCAGTGTGTTCTGTGTGTTGACCCTCACTGGTACACCAGTTAAACGCTGTGCCAAACCCCAAGTATAACATGCTAACATGCTACAGTCCATGCCTAGACTGCAGTTCATATTGGCCAAACCTGCACTAACTATAAATGTTCCAACTTTACAGCTTTCAGAAGTGCACAGGTTCTAAGAAGGTATATAGCTGTACTCATGTCCAGGTTTAAAGTCAGATTCTATTTGTTGTAAGACCCATCCATACCATACTCCAATGAGCTTCTCCAAGGCATCATAACCAAGAACCTTTGCCAGTTCAGCTAGTAGTGGTGCCATCTAGTGGTGAGTTTCTGTTACAGGTACTACGTGTTTCAGTAAAAAGCCTTACTTCAGCACACATAACAAAACTCAAGCTGTGGAGATTAGCATCGCCCCTATGCCAAAGCAGTCTTTGTCATGCTTAATAAAGTTTCATGTTCCCCTAACAAAGTATTGTTTTTAAAACATCCATCAGTCATGGATTAGTATTCAAAGGCTTTTTGTTTTTTGTTTTTAAAAACTGCCAAGAAATATAACTGACTTGGTAGTTTGCCTGTCAAGTATGAAGCCTTAAGTTCAGTTGCCATGACTGTTTAGATGTGCTGGTTCATGGAATACCCCCGCCCATCTCAAAATAAATGAGTGCTGGAGGGATAGCTTGGTTTAGAATGCTTCCTGCATTAATACAGAGTTAAAGGTCCCAGCATCTGCCAGTGGTGCTGCATGCCTTTAATCCCAGCATTTAGGAGGCAGGTAGAGTTTGAGTCTAGCCTGGTATACAGAGGGAGCTCCAGGGCAGCCAGGGCTACACAGAGAACCCCTCTCAAAAAAGCAAACAGAAAAAATAAAACAAAAAACAAACAAAAAGAGTCAGAGGCATTGGTGGTGCACGCCTTTAATCCCAGCACGTGGGAGGCAGAGGCAGGTGGATTTCTGAGTTCAAGGCCATCGTGGTCTACAGAGTGAGTTCCAGGACAGCCAAGGCTACACAGAGAAACTCTGCCTCAAAAAAACAAAAAACAAAAAGTTTCTAGATGGAGTAATTAAACAGTCTTTGCTAACCACTGGTCATCTTAGAGGACTAAACAGCAAGAATTTGATGACCTAGCATGCCTTACCTGTTTTGTATTTCACTGTAAGTACATGATTTTCTTCTTGTAGGTCATGAATGAAAAGCTTCAACACTGCATGGAACTAACAGACCTAATGCGGAATCACCTCACCGAGAAGCGAGCACTCCGCCTGGAGTGGATGATCGTCATCCTCATCACCATTGAGGTCAGCAGCAGCCCTGCGCTCTACGTTGTCAAGTAGTGCATCAGATGGCTAGTTTGCCAATGCACTAAGTGAGCTCCCATATTTTAAGGACTTCACTGGCTCCTTTTAATGCTACATTCACCATGTGGAGCTGTTCACCATGTGGAGCCTAACGCCTGCTCCCCTGCCTGTGCCTCAGCCCTGCGGCCTTGTGAGGAAGGCAGTGCTTCCTCCAGGGACACGTCATTAATAGCAGTCTGCAGTCAGTGGCCTTCGCTGCTGTGCTGCTACTTTTGTCAACTTGACACAGGGAAGAATCACCAGGGGTTTGTGAGCCAAGTTAAAAAACCTTTTTTTGTTAGGAAATGGAAAGTAGTAACTCTCTGTGTTTTCCTAAGGTGATGTTCGAGCTGGGGAGAGTCTTCTTCTGATCATGTGATCACGAGAGCACCACAGCGGGAAGAGAGAAGTCCACTTCTGCATCCAACAGAACCAGCGTTCACTACTGGTAACCCTTACTCAACGCTTTAAGTCAAGGAACTGTCAGTGAGCATGGGATGCCCTTGGAATCTCAGGACTCTGGAAACTAAAGCAGGAAGATTTTGAGTTTCAGACTAGCCCAGGGCTACATAGGGAAACCCACCCATCTCTGCACTGGGAAAGCAGAGACATGCCCAGTTTGAGGCCAACATTAACACAGCAGGACTGTCTCAAAATAAAACAAACAAACGTCATAATGATCCTTTCGGCTCTTAATTATGTTGCTACCTGAATAAAAATTCAGAGTATGGTGTCTGGGTCAATATACTCAAAGATCTAAAGGAAAATGTCCCATCAGTTTAAAGAACAGTTAACCACCTGAACATACAGAATAACTTAGCAAAAAGAATGACTAGGCCAACTTTGGACACCACTATTAAAACTTGGAATCATGGCCCTGGCTCAAGAGCCAAACAAACACAAGAGATGTATGTTGTTCTGGCAGAAATACACTTTCTATCTGTAATATTGAACACTGTTACAAACACACTATGTTATGTGCATGACTTGTGCATCACTCATATCACAAACATAGAAAGGCATAATTACCTTCAAGGTCCTATTTTTAGGCATAGCTCTGCCCCTCCACCCCTTGACTCTGCCTAGATCCCTGCTTTCATACATGTCTGTGTGTGTATGTGTGTTTTTGTGTGTGTACACTCATCCAGACCTACTTTGCATACACTACAATGGAGTATTCATTTTGCGCCTTGGTCAACTGTACCAGAGAATGCACATTCAGGGACATCTTGCTAGTCCTGCCAAGGCGAGTGTGTGGCCTTTCTTTCTAGCACTCTGCAAAGATGCAGTAGCTGAGTCCCCACTGCAATCCCTAGAACCCAAGTTTCCCGAGGAGGAGGAGCAGCATCATGAGCAGCTGTCACAGCCTGTCATGACTGTAAACAGTAGCATCTCTCAGCTACCCTGCATTTGGTCGGTTGCACTTAAACAGCCACTAAAGCTTCAGACAAGCCACATGAAAGAACAAATGGGTGAGTATAGCCCTTTGAACAAAGCCAGTGAATCTACCTGTTAAGAAATACGTTTCCAAAAATGTCGACTTTAAATTCCAGTGGAAGACAGGTGCTATTATCTAAACAGAAAATGATAATAATTTTAATAAGGCAGAAAAACTGTGGTGCCTGAAAGCTCTGACAAAAGCTAACATCTACAAGTGTTGCAAAAAAACAAAAACCAGAAACAGATTTTCATAAACATTTATTAGGATAAAGTTTTGTGGGGAAAATTAATACAAAAGCAGTAGCAAGAGAAATGAACAATGCAGAATGTGAATGGTTCCCCTGTATTCCAATGGACCATGAGAGACAAGTTTTTTAATGTATACATCCCATTATACACAGCGTAAAGGTGGCATGTAAAAGCAGTGTTGACAAACTCAGTGTGACAGCAAAAGTCAAGTAGCTTCTTAACTAAGCATGTAAAACGTTAGTTCTAGACAAGCAGCACAAATGCTTTAGCTAGTAAAACTCAACAGTGCAAGCCATTATGTCTAACATATGTTCATAAAGAGAAATAGTTTAGCCTGGTGGGTGGTGGTGGCACACGCCTTTAATTGAAGCACTGGGGAAATAGAGGCAGGCAGGATCTCTTGAGTTTTGAGGCCAGTCTGGTCTACAGAGTAAGTTCTAGAACACTCAAGGCTACAGAAAGAAACTGTGACATGAAAAACTGAAAGGCAGGCAGGCACCTTTAGAATTAATACCTCAAGAAAACCCAAAAAATAAAGCCTTTCTGGGACTGGGCAATACCGTATTTATATCACCCATGAGAATTCAAGGGTTAACAGCAGATAGACTCAGATATTTGCTTTCATGTTTCCATCTACTTGGGCAAGTCCAGAGACCTCTCTGGACCCTGTCTTCTCATTTCTGAAGTAGGCATTTAAAAAAAAAAAAAAAGTTTTAAGATTTATTTACTAATGTATGGTATGCCTACAGGCCAGAATAGAAAACACCAGTTCTGATTATAGATGGTTATAAGCTACCATGCAGTTACTGGAAATTGAACTCATGACCTCTGAAAGAGCCATTTCTCCAGCCCTGAAGTGGGTTGCTAATGATCTACCTCACTGGGGATGTGGCTCAGTGATAGTGTGCTCCCTAGCATATGTAAAACCCTGGGTTCAAGAAAAGTAATGACATAAGCCAGTAATTGTAGCCAGGTAAGACCAGCATATATTTGAACACTGAAGGCCACCTGCTTATGACCTTGTCTCAAAAAACCAACCCAAAACTCAAAGCTGCTATGAGGTCAGTTGGTTAAATATGCATGAAGCTATGATCATGTTAACTATGAGTATAATCCAAGGACAGAAATCTGTCATTCTGGGGCCAGAAAGATGGCTCAATGGTTAAGAGCACTTGGGGGTTCTAAGCCCAATTCCAAGAGAACTGGCCTCTACAAGAACCAGGCAGGCATGCAGTGTATACGTGCATACAGGCAAAATGCTTAATACACCTTTTAAAAAGCATTCTGATTCCAAGATTAAAAAGGAATCCGTCTTTGAGGATCTCCTTCCCCTTCCCTCAATTTATTGCAGGTTTTCTTCAAGCTATCAACGTGCCACCGCACCGTGTGCAATGCTGGTTATCAGAACCTGGAACTTCAGACATGCTAAGCAGGTACTCCTGCCAGCTGAGCCTCATCTCTATCTAAACCCCACAGGACAGCCATGCTGGGATTAGGACTAGAGACCAGCAGCCCCGCTGAACCTTTTTAATGACTGACAGAGTCTTTTAATCCGACTGGTGATACTTAACTGATGGTTCTTGTGGGATTATCAAAAACACTCAGATATAAAACAATATGTCATTTAACAGATTACCTCTTCAGGGAAAGCTAAAAAAGCAGGTTTTAGGGCTTCTCTACATAGCCCACGAGGCCCCATCGATCTTTTTTTTTTTTTTTTTTTTTTTTTAAGCTTTTATGTGTATGAATACACTGTAGCTGTATGGATGGCCATGAGCCATCATGTGTGTGGCTGTTGGGAATTGAACTCAGGACCTCTGCTCGCTCAGGGCCTACTCCCTCCAGCCCCGCTCACTCCAGCATAATATACTGTAGCTGTCTTCAGATGCACCAGAAGAGGGCATCAGATCTCATCAGGGATGGCTGTGAGCCACCATGTGGTTGCTGGGATTGAACTCAGGACTTTGGAAGAGCAGTCAGTGCTCTTACCTGCTGAGCCATCTTGCCAGCGCAAGCCCCATCGATCTTAAGTATATCGGCTACTTAACAATGTTTTCTTGAGCAACCACAAACCAGTAGAGAACTTTTTGGGTTTTGTTTTGTTTTTTTCAGGACAGGGTTTCTCTTCTGTAGCCCTGGCTGTCCTAGAACTCACTCTGTGGACCAGGCTGGCCTGTCTCCCAAGTGCAGGGATTAAAGGTATGTGCCACTACCACCTGGCTACAAATTTGTATATATTACTCTCAACTCCAAGTAATTATGGGAAAGCTGAGACAGATGACCCCCTGCCTTGCAAAGCTTTACCCACAATGAAGACAAGAGGAAACCACTAGGTAATATGCTTTAAGGACAGGTACTAAGTTGACTAAACAGATACCACCGTTTGGAAAAAAAAAAATTTTTTTTCCGAGACAGTTTCTCTATGTAGCCCTGGCTGGCCTCGAACTCAGAAATCTGCCTGCCTCTGCCTCCCAAGTGCTGGAATTAAAGGCGTGCGCCACCACTGCCTGACCTTTTTTTTCTTTTTTGTAATGTATATGAATACACTGATACTGTCCTCAGACACCCCAGAAGAGGGCATCGGGTCCCATCACAGATGTTGTGAGCCACCATGTAGTTGCTAACAACTGACCTCGGGACCTCTGGAAGCAGTGCTCTTAACCACTGAGCCATCTCTCCAGCCCCCACCATTTGAATTTTAAAACTACAAACAAGCTTTTAAACTTTTAACTTTGCTTCCATACAAAACAAATCTGCATATAACAGTGACTGTCTTTAAATATTGCTACTGAAGAGATTAGGCTGAGGGGATGCTGTTGGTGAGTATCTGCTGAAGTCTTATAGAGGGCGGCAAACAAAGAGAAGCAATGGGCTTCCATTCAAATCTAACCCACTCCTACAGGACTGATCTTCACCTAAAGGCATGAGGACTGAGTTCTGATCACCCAGTTTTACTTCTAGGCACCATGTGGCAATTAAGTCCTCTAATTTTGTGACCCAACACCATCCTGAGTTTTTCAGGGAGTGAAGGTTTCCCAGGAGCAGCAACTCTCAGAAATGTGGAAGTCTTGCAAGAACTGGCCCACCCACCTCCAGACCCCCTCCTCTTAGCCACCTGTCAACTCACAATTCTGCTACAATGCTACAGAGCCACAACCATGATGCCTCTATTGGAGCTGGTCCTGTGTGCTATGAATCCAAATGCTGAGTTCTGTGCCCAAGTTCAGGTTGCAGTCTGGACATGGGCACTTCCTTGGCCAATGTGCTGTAAAGAATGCTCCCCCATAATCTGACTGGATAATAAAAGGCTAGAGCCTATGACTAGGCAGGAGAGGGAGAAACGCAGGTTCTCGGTAGGAATCATTAGGGAAAAGGCAGGGATGAAAGCTGCCATGAGGCAGAATGGATCATGAACACATGGCCAAGAGAAAGAGAGCAAACTCAGCAAGACTCAGTTGGCAACGTAACACAGGGCCTATGGCTGGGCTGTTACAAATACCTTAGGAGCCTGCCCATTTAGGCTTATAGCTTGTTAATAAAAATTCTAGGTTTCTGTCTTTTATTCAGGAGCTATATGGGCTAGAGGGGGCAGAAACCTCCCCCTAAAATTACTTATACTCTTCTACTAAACAATGGATATTTTCACAAACAAAAATATTATCAGGGGATGTACAGATGTGTCTCGGTTTACTATGGGGCTCTCACACACCCCTCCAAAGAAAAGCACAGGTGGAGAATGTAAGTGAAATGCACTTACCTTACCTAACTGCTGAACAGCAACAGAATGCCAGTTACCAGATGGGATCACCACCAGGAAACTGCAGCTCACTCAGGAGAGTCCGACTAGAGCACACCTGCACCCTCAAGCCAAAACACTCTTGATCATGGGGCTAATGATACACCAGTGCAGAGCGCCTGCCTAGCACATGCCAAGCTCTGCCCTCACTCTCACCACATCAAATAGTCCTGGTAGCAACACCTGGAATTTCAGCACTTAGATGGGGCAAGAGCAGCAGCTCAAGTCCTTCCTGCCTATGTGAGTGAGTTCAAGACCAGTTGGAGCTACAGGAGATTTAGGGAAGAAAAAAAAAAAGTAGGTTGAAAATGTGTAGCAATCTCACTTGTGAATTTAATCATTTAAAAATTCTAGTCATGGGGGCACTGATTGCTCTTCCAAAGGTCCCAGCAACCACATGGTGGCTCACAACCACCTGTAATGAGATGACACCCTCTTCTGGTGCATCTGAAGACAGCTACAGTGTGTACTTGGATACAATAAAAAATAAATAAATCTTTTAAAAAAAATCTAGTCATGGCCAGAGCTTAGTGGCACACATCTTTAATCCTTACGCTCTGGAGGCAGAGAAAGGTGGATCTCTGAGTGTGAGGCCAGCCTGGTCTACGTAGTGAGTTCCAGAACAGCCAGGGCTACACAGCAAGACCTTATCTCAAAAATATAATAAAAATAAAATAATAAAAACAGATGTACTATTGAATAACTACATTAGTACTTCAGCAGGGCACTGTAGCTCAGGGCTGTGATCCAAGCTCTTGGCAAGCGGGGTAGTTCAACAGTGTCCTAGACTACAAAGTAAATTTTGGGACAGCCTTGGCTACTAGACCCTGTGTCAATGAGGAGGGCATGCAGGGGACTGAGAAATGGCTCAACAACTAAGAGTACTCAATACTCTTACCTTGGGTAAGGACTTCAGGTCAGTTTGCAGCACCCACAAGTCAACTCACAACCATCCCTAACTCCAATACCAGGGAGTTCCAAGGCTGACCTGGAGCACCAGCACACATGTGCTACATGTACAGCCTTGTAAGTAATGCCCTCTACACATACAACTTAAAAATCTATAGGCCCAGGAGTTAAACGCACTTGTTGCTCTTATAGAGGACCCAAGTTCAGATGCAAACACCCAATGCTCTTCTGCCCAGAGGGCACCAAGCACACACATGGTGCAATACATACATGCAGGTAAAATATTCATACACATAATTAATAAACCTATACATTTTTCAAAGATTTATTTTATGAGTACACTGTAGCTGTACTGATGGTTGTGAGCCATCATGTGGTTGCTGGGATTTGAACTCAGGACCTTTGGAAGAACAGTCAATGTTCTTAACCACTGAGCTATCTCTCCAGCCCAAACCTATACATTTTTAACCTAAAAATTTCACTTTTTAAAACGCTTTGGTCTAGAGTGTAGCTTAGTGATACAGCACTTTTCCACACAGCCCAGGGTTCAACCTCTGGCACAAGAAAATAAAACCAATTTTGAACTACTGAGTATGTGCCAGGCAAAAGCTTTATGAACCTGAAATTCTCTAACACTTGGAAAGTGCAACAGGGTGACCAGAAGCTCAACAAGACAGAAGAGGTAGACCAGGGTAAAAGCACTTGCAGCTTTGAGGACCCAGAGTCAGTTCCCAGCACCACAAGGCAGCTCCAGAGGATCTGACACCTTCATCTGGCCTCTGGGCACCAAGGACATAAAGGGTGTACAGAAATACCTATAAGAGAATACTCATACACACAGACTAAAAAATAAGTCTTTGTTTTAAATGTAGAGGACCAAACTGGGATATATAGTAAGTTTGAGACTAGCCAAAGGTATGAGACTACCCACAAACTTTAGTTCTAACTTGGATGTATTATCTCATCCTATTTAGCTGAATTAGTTACTCTACTACACACACACACACACACACACACACACACACACACACACACACACAGTGGAAATTAACAAGACTGCATGCACATGGAAAGAAAAATCAACTTTATTGTATGTATAATTATATTGTATATACATCATCAAAGTAGGAGTCTGGCAGTATCCAGGCAGGCATGGTGCAGGATGATACTGGCTTCCAGGCAGCTAGGATGAGGGTCTTAAAGCCCATGCCCACAGTGACACACCTATTCCAATAAGGCCACACCTCCTAATAGTGCCACTCCTTGGGCCAAGCATGTACAAACCATCACACATGGGCTCCAGGAATTGAACTCAGTTTACCAGGCTTGCTCAGCAAGCTGTTTTACATGATGAGCCATCTGACCAGCACTTCACCTTGTTTTCCGAAACGGTGGCTTTATTTAGGCCCAAGTGGCTGGCCAGTGAAGCACTAGCAGTGCGGCATACAACTTTCAGGTGGGTGTTGCAGAGCTACAAGTCCTCATGCTTGCACAGCAAACACTGAGTCATCTCCCCAGCCCACAAAGCCTTAACCACAATATAAAAGACTGGCTCCACGGTTCATAAATATGAACCACCACCTTTCCCAGAACGGCCTCTCTGTTCTATTCCTAACTGAACACAGAGAACACCAAAACAGATAGGTGAGCTAAACATGACTCCACAGCAGCTCTATTCAAGGGGGATTCTGCTGTGGTAGAAATGCTGTGGTATCTGTCCTGCCACTTACACCTGGGTGACATGGCTACTGGAGTGGACCATACAGATCTAGAGAAATCACAGAAATATACATCCCAGAGAACCAAGTAGCTTATGATGGCAACTTAACCACCAATAAAAGAAACAACTCAATTGTAGATGCCACCCAACTAAAACTCCATTTGCACACCTCCTCTTTAGAAGTCAGTTTCCATACCAGCTTTTATCTAGTGTACCATAGCACATCTGTAGACTAGAAACAACTATGCACTGCATTCTCACTGCTCTCCCCATTGCATCTTTAAGAGCAAAGCTAAACACATGCGTACACAAATGGTGCACACATTCACATGTAAGGGAGCACACACACACACACCCTATATATAACTTATACCTAGATGCTTTCTACCACAATCACTTTTCCATTCAGCTCTAGTGAGAAAAATCATCTTAGGTTCCCCAGCTTTAACCCTTCAACTACAAATTCACTGTAAGCCGTTAAGCCTTTAAAGTACCAGCAGTGTACAAAAGCTCACTCAAGCTTACAGAGGTAAGTGTTACAAAATAAAATATAAAACACAGTAACCAAAATTTAGGGGTAGAGACTTATCTCCATTGGCAGGTGGGGGGCTGTTTGTCTAGCAGGGGAGGACACACTGACTAGATCTCCAGGACCCTATAAACTGGGGATGGGAGTAATGCACACCTGTAATCCAAGCACAAAGTTCAAGGTCATCTTTGGCAACAGAGTTTCAAAGCCTATTCAGGCCACCTAAACCGTATCAGGGGAGAGAGTGAGTTGAGAGAGAACAGGACCACAAAGTTTACAAAGTGTGGCAGACCCTAACAGTGATCCCAACCCTCCTGGGCAAAGACAGGCCCAGACCTAAGCCCCAGGCAAAACCATCTCAATTTT
>NW_022196911.1:1133879-1165760 GCF_008632895.1 Mastomys coucha | reverse complement strand
AAAAAAAAAAAAAAACCCAAAAAACCAAAAACATAAAAGAAAAGCAAAACAAGGTTCCCACTGGCAAAGAGCCTGTCATGTAATAATACAAAATAAGCTGGTGGTACTGGCACACATCTTTAATCCCAGCACTTGGGAGGCAGAAGCAGGCAGATCTTTGTGAGTTCAAGGACAGCCTGGTCTACATAGCAAATTCCAGGACAGTCAGGGCTGTTACAAAGAGAAACCTGGTTTCTAAAAACCAAAAACAAACAAGTCCAAAATAATCTATGGTGTCCCATGTATTACTTAGAAAAGTCTAAGAGAACTGGGAAGAGAGACTAAGATACACTTAGTTTACTAGCAGCAGAGGCTCTTCCTTTTCTTTATATCAGAAAGCAAAAACCAGTCCTAGAAAGAATTCTATAGATAAAAGTTTACAATGGACATGGTGTTCCACTTCTTTAATCCCAGGCACATGGGAGGCAGAGACTGCCAGAGATACATAATGAGAATTAGTCAATGAATGAACAAATGAACAAATAGAACATTTCTATGAAAATTTCACACCACGTAAAGCTGGGCTGGTAATCATGTAATGCCAGCTGAGAGTGGGAGAATTTTAGCAAGATCCCATCTCAAAATAAAAAGTAAAAGAACTAGGGATTTACCTCAGTAACATACACTAGCCTAGTACACACAGGTCTATGTTCAATCCCCAGTACCAATCACTTCACAATGTAAAATACCATAGCTTTCTTCATCCTTACTCCTCTGGACTCTGACCTTACACATGCTCACATCCACACACACACTGTGGCGGTGTCCCCACAGGCTCATGTACTTCAACAGTGGCCACACAGGTGGTGCTGTTTGGGAAAGTCCTAAATCTTTCTGGGTAAGTGTTGCTAGACGAAGTATGTGGCTGGGGGCAAGCTCTGAGTTTTTCCCTCACCTCCAGTTTGCTTTCTCTGCTTTCTGTGTGACTGAGATGTGAGCTGTCACATCTTAAAAATAAATCCTTCTTTAAAATCCACAGGGACCGCTGGGCAGTGGTGGCTCACGCCTTTAATCCCAGCACCTGGGAGGCAGAGGCAGGTGGACTTCTGAGTTCGAGGTCAGCCTGGTCTACAGACTGAATTCCAGGATATAGCCAGGGTATACAAAGAAACCCTATCTTGAAAAAACAAAACAAAACAAAACAAAAATCCACAGGAACCAGAGATGGTTCAGTGATGCAAATTCCAAGGAATCTAATATCTAATGCCCTCCTCTGGACTACAGAGGCACCAGATGCCCAAGCCCATAAGTATGCAGAAGATATGCAGAAGTCCTTTAAATACATTAAATTACACACACACACACACACACACACACACACACACACACGTGTATATTCTATATATGTATTCTACAGACACACTTATGTGTGTCTATATATTCTACACACTCAAAGTTGAACACGAGAAGCCTGCAAACTGGGAGACTAGATAAGCGATCTTCACTGTACCTTGTTTAATAAAGATTAAAAAACAATTGCCAATTTTCTCATCGCAAACAGACTATTCATGATAAAGGTCAGAACAGTTTAGTTTTCAAAGACTGAATCAGACCTTAGGTAAAGTAATTAGCTTCTTTCAGTCTCCTTTTACAGTTAAGGTTGAGCAAAGAAACTAGATGCCCTTAAAGGAAAAGAAAAACTGGCTGAACTAATTACTCACCGAATGACTTCAGCTAGCTTTCTGATCCCATCCTAATCCATCTAGGAACTGGAAAAACCTAGAACTGAGCCAGCTACTACTCCACTGAGAAGCGTATTTCCTACCTACTGTTAGGCGAGGCTTGTGCTCTGCACTGCCACTAGACAGCACTAGACAGCCACTACCAGTGTATGGCTGCTTCTTCACTGGGCTTGAAAGTCTAGCTCTGGGGGACACTGAAGAACTGGGGCCTGCCAACCAACACAACTGGCTAGACACACTGAACCACCCTGGAAGCAGATTCAGTAGCCACAGAAACCTAACTGAAAGACCCTGACACAGAGCCTCTTAGCTCACTACTCTGATACCTGACCCACAAAAACTATGTGAGATATGTATGCCCTACTGTTGTCCTAATGTTGGGCTGGTTTACAGCAGCAAAAATGAATGTTTCCTCAGACTGGGATCCCTATCTCATTTGGGGTCACACAGTAAATGCAAGACAGTCCCATCAATTTTACAGATAACATGTCATCTTTAATTCTGGCACTAGGGAAGTAAAGCCAGGAGATCCAACATTCCAGAGAACATGGCAAGTTCCAGGCCCACCTGGGCTAAATAAGACCCTTCTCAAAAAATAAGAAGGGCTAGAAAAGCCGGGCATTGGTGGCACACGCCTTTAATCCCAGCACTTGGGAGGCAGAGGCAGGTGGATTTCTGAGTTCAAGGCCAGCCTGGTCTACAGAGTGAGTTCCAGGACAGGGCTACACAGAGAAACCCTGTCTCGAAAAAACCAAAAAAAAAAAAAAAAAAAAAAAAAAAAAAGGTGCTGGAAAGATGGCTCAGGTTAGGAGCGCAAAGAACAACTTAGTTCCCAGCACCCACAGCAAGTAGCTAACTATTCCCTAACTTCAGCTACAGAGATTTGACACCTCAGATTTCAGTGAGCACACAAAAATAAACACACAGAGAATTTAAGATGTGGCTCAGCAGGGCAGAATCACCTGTGCAAGCCTAATGACCTGAGTTTGATCCTCACAACCCTACAGAACCGTACAGGTGGATGGACCCAAAGCATTCCTCTGCTCTCCACACATGGGCTGCAGCACACCCCATGCATATCCACACAGTATTTTTAATAGGCATTCATCCCTTAGCATTACAGTTAGTGAGTTCTCAGACTTGTACGCCCTTAACTACAGTGGCTCTCTGAAGCACAGGGAATTCATCTCAAGGGACAGTGATGTAAGTACCAACCAACCACTAACTGGCAGTTCCTAACACTTCTATGAGACAGCCAATGAAATAAATGTAACAGTCTTCAAACTAATTGTTTTTCTGTCTGCTTTATTTGTGGGGTTTGTTGGTTTTTTGTTTTAAGACTGGGTCTTGTTCTGTAACCCTAACTGGCCTCAAACCAACCTGACAGCTGATTACAGGTATGTGCCATATTTGGCTAAAATGTATCTTTCCTGACATACATGTTAAGTTCATTATATAACAGAGGGCATGAGACAGGCATGCTAGCACAGCCTTTTGATCCCTGCACTCAGGACACAGATCTCTAAGTTCAAAGCCAGCTGGGTTTACACAGTGCATACCAGGCCATTCAGGACCATACAGAAAGACCCTGTCTCAAAGCACTAGAGAGCATGGCATGGACACTCTGAAGCTCAACATGCAACAGCATGCCATTGTCCTAATTTAAGAGGTTACTCAACAGGACACCCTTCATAACATCTAACGGAAGGCAGCACTGGATTCTGATCACCTTTATGACCAAGATCTTCCTGTTAACTTTTCTTACCAATGTTTAAAGGAAATTCCACCTCCTATCTTAGCACACAATTCACAAAGTTTTCACCAAAACCATGGGGTTAAAGGGTAAGTACCAAACTACTAATTTTTCTGTCCACTGTCCCTGTCACACTGGAACTATTCTCTTCAAAACATGCAAATAAATGCCTGGTTTTATGGCAGTGTCTCTGCACAACACAAACCAGATCTTTCATCTACAAGACTTCACAGAATACTCATAACCTTTTTTTTTTCCTGATGAATCCACTCAGATTGTCAGTACTGTTTTAAATAAAACTAGTCTGAGCTCCCAATTTACTAGATTTATTTTCAAAATACCAAATCAGTAATAAACTGACAAGTTACTCTTCAACCTGGGGTAGGTGTGACTATTCTGTCAAGGAGACTTACTAGAGAGGTAAGGAGTGCCCTTGGCATAGTCCTGAACTGCACTAACTAGCCCTGTGCAGTGCTGCTCTATTCCCCAGCCTTCCCATATGAATGCTTCCACTTAGACAAGCTGGGAGAAAGTACACAGAGCCCATACAGCCCCCTTAAGCTACTAAGCCACAACGGGGACTTAAAAACAAAATACCCTGCACATTTGGTGAAAGTCAAGCAGGCTGGCCTATGCCTTGAGAGCTAGCAGCAAAAGAACACAGTTTCAATCTGAGCAGCAGCTCCTAAGGAGATAGAGCTGCTCTAGACAGCACATTTGCTCCAGCAGCTCCTGAGGGAGCAGAGATGCCTGCTCTTAGCACAGTCCTCAGGAGCAGAGTAAGAGTTCACCACCTGCTTGTTTCTGTGAAACCGTTACAAAGTACTGACAAACTATTCCTAAGACTCAGAGAGGTGGTTGTGGTGCACCCCTATAATCCCAGCACCCCAAAGGAAATAGAATTCTGACAAGTTCCAAACTAGCTAAGAGCTGCATAGCTTTTGAGATTCTGTCTTAAAGACATTCTGTGATCAATCCATCTTCACAGAGAACTCCACAATCTCAACCTGAAAGAATGAAGAACCCCAAATCCTTAACCATGACTCTCTCTACACAACAAATCACATTCATTTTTGTCTCTTTCTAAAAGAAATAGAGCAGCCACTCCAAGGAAGTAGGCATGCCAATGTGAAGGCCAACACTGCCGTTTTACTGATAATACCCGACAACACGTAGGTCAGGGTCAGGACTCATTTGTGGAGGCAGACATTTAAGCACTCCACAAGTCATTCATCTAGCTGATCAAAGTCTCAGAAAGTTCAAGGCAGGCATCCAATGGATCTGTTACTCACACCGGGCAACACTACAGCTACACAGATGTTTACATCCTCAAAGAAATTAGTCATCAGTAGTTGTACATACAACTGGATTGCTAAATCACACTCAAGGTTTCTAGGATGAAGAGTCAGTGTACAAGGCATTGTGCTAGGAGTCTGACTTTCAAAACCAAATGGGTTTAGCATTAAGGTCCTTACAGACTTCTGTACCTGAAAGCCAAGTGTAACCTGGAAACCGCTGCCTCCACTTATTTATGAACAAGCTTAAAATATTAGCTATGGAAAGTAAACCACTAACTCAAGAACACAAAAGGGGTAAAACTGTACTTCCTGAACTTCTAGCAAAGTGGCAACATAAAAAGTCAACTTTAAAACCTTAAGAATGCTCAATCAGGGCATTCCAACTCCCCTGCCAAGTTACCATGTTTCAGGATCTCCCTTTAACACACCCAAGCGGGTGGCAACTCTGACTCCACTCCACCAGATCCTCAAGTGACCAAGTCAACCAGAGTAGTGTCCTGTCCAAATGTGTGTGCGCGCGCACACACACGCGCGCGCGCACGCACACACACACACACACACACACACACACACACACACACACACACATACACACACTGCAAAGCACCATAAAGCTCCACACGGGGGAAGTATCCCACTCAATCCTAACGGAACCATCTTAGCCTACAAGTCGCCTATGTACCGCAGCAAGCACCTGGACCTCGCAACCCAGGACACGAAGCGACAGCTACTTCTGTATGACTTTCAACCAGCACCGGTGGAAGGCAGCGCCGTCCGTGATAAGCTAAAGCCAAAAGCTAAAACGAAGCAGTCCGGGGACAAAGGCAGCGAGCCAAGAGAGATGTCAAAGCATCTCCTGACAGGAGAACGGGCATGCATCTCCCTCTGCACCCCGAAAAAGACTATCTTGCAGCTGCAGGACTGGTCCTACCCAAACACTCTTGTAAACAAGGGGGCCGGGCCGCCAGCCTCCCTGCCCGACCGCGGCGGCGAAGTTTCCTCGCCCCGGCTGCACATGGCTTGCAGAACTTTGGCTGGGGCCGCGAGCGCAGGCTGGGTGGGAGCCGCAGCGCCGAGCTGCAGGCGGCGGCGGCGGCGACGGCGGCGGCAGAGCAGCAGGAGGCGGAGGCGGGCGGGCGGGGGGAGGGGAGCGGCTGGGGGGGGCGGAGGGGCTCTTGCCGCCACTGCTCTCTCGCCGCCTCTCCCCCCCGGCGGGAGCCGCTCTCAGCCTCTTTGCACTAGTCGCTCCGCTCTCTCGGTCATGTGACCTTAACGTAACCGGACAGGAAAAGCCCCGCCGCCGCCGCCCGCCGCCGCGCCGGAGACACCGACCGCGGCGGCAGCAGCAGCAGCAGCAAGCAGCAAGCGGCAGCAGCAACGCGGGGCAGAGACGGCGGCGGCGGGGACAGTTAGGCCAGGCCGCCCGGCTCTGCCTCCCCCCCCCTCTCACGCCCCGCCGAGGCCGCACCGGCGACAGGTAAGCAAGCGCGCACCGCCACCGCGTCCCGGGGCCCACGTGCCGCCCCCGGCCCGGGCTCCGGGAGGCAGGCAGCAGGGAGGGGCGGGAGCCCGCCGGAGCTCGCAAACGGTTCCGGCAGCGGCCGCGGCAACAAAGGCCGACGAATGACTCCCGTCCCCGGGCTTCCCGGCGAAGGCAGGAGGCGGGCCCGAGCGCGAGGGGCGCCGGGGCGGGGAGGGCCGGGGCGGGGGCGGCCCGCGGGGCGGGCGGTCGGGGGGGGTGCGGCGACTGCGCCTGGCGCCGGGAGCTCTGGCCGCCTGACAAAACCATCCCGGCAGCCAGGCGGCGGCGAGTCGCGGCCGCTCCATCCGGGGCTTCGCCGGAGGGGGAGGGGACGGAAGCCGAGAGGGCGGGCGCAAGGGGAGGGGGCGCTCCGCGTTCCGGTCCCAGTCGCCGGTCCCTGCTGCCCGCCGCGGCCAAGGGCGTCCGGAGCGGGCGGCTGCCGGGGGAGCGGTCCCGCGCCGGAGCCCCGCCAGGTGGGGCCCATCGGGTGCGTACTCCGCCGTCGCCTCCCGCCGCGGTCCGTCTCCGGCGCCTCGGCGGCCGGGCCGCGAGCTGCGGAAGTGGCTGGGAGGGGGAGGGGAGGGAGAAGGGAGGGGGAGGGGAGGGATCCGGTCGGACCGGAGCAGGCCCGGCCTCTCTGGCGCGTCTCCCAGCTGCAGCGGCTCCTACAGCTGCTGTCGCTACGGCTCCGGCTCCGCCTCCCGCTCGCGGGCGGGGGCGCGCACGCGCGCTTCCGGCCTCGGGTCTCGCGCTGTCTGCGGCTCTCGCGCGCGCTGCTCCCCCTCCCCCCTCCCTCCCCGCCCGCCCGCCCGCCCCTCCACCACGCCCCTGGCGCCGGGGCCGTGGCGCCGGCCGGGGCGGTGCGCGCGCGCGCGCGCGCCGCGGCGTAGGCGTCGGCATTGTGTGCGGCGCCGCGGGACTCGGGGCGCGCGCGGGGCATTAAGGGAGGGGCGAGCCGGCGAGCGGGCGAGCGGCGCGACCTGAGCGCGTCGCTCCCCCCCCTCCCCTCGGCCCCTGGGGCGGGACCGGGGCGCCGGTCCTCCGGCTCCGCCCCCTCCCTCGCGGGGCGGGGCCAAGGTCTCCTGGGCGGGTCTTGGCCGCGCCCTCCTCTGCCTGCGGGGCCGGGCTAGGAGCGTCAGAGCAGGCGAGCCTAACTGCTTTAGGCGGCTGCTGGCGGGATTAAGCACACAAGCTCCCAAACCGTTCGTTCGCAGATCAGAATGCATGGCATAGTGAATTAGAAGCTGTGGAGGGTGCAGGCTTTTTGTTGCTTTGGGGCGGTAGTGGATTATAAAGAGTCTCCCTGCAAGTTTGATCGCGCAGCCGAGCAGGAAGAGCGGAAATATTGTTGTGAGGACTTCCACCCAACTTCTCGAGCAACTTAATTATACTTGGGGGAGTCTCCTCTCTCCCAGTCTCTATTATTCTTTCCCACCATCATCATGCAATACTTTTAACCCACTTAGCGTGAGCGCTAAGATTCTATTCATTTTCAGAGTGTATTGTTTTAGTAAAATATGGCATAAAAGAGAGTGGATTTGGGGCTCGCATAAGGGATGGACTGAACATGTCTTGAGTAGTCTGTGTCCTTCGTGGTTGACACTGTCTGTATATACCCCGACCACCAGACCAAAGCACGTGTGCAACTAACATTTTACTCTAAGAGGCATGAAATTAGTACTGATACATTTTGCCAGTGTGTTAATCCTAGGCAGATCTCTGAGTTTGATGCCAGCTTGGTCTACAAACCTGGGACATTTTAATTCTCATTATTATGGTTTCTTACAAACAGAAAAAAAATCAAATTTGGGGATGGGGACATTCATAGTAACAGCTTTAGTTTGCTCAGGATATTTGAGACCTTGATAATTTTTAAGAATGCAAATTTATCCCTAGTTCTTTTAAGCATGACATTGTTTCTCATTTAGTAAACTTGGGATTCCATGTTCGTTTTTTTTTTTTCCTAGCTAAGGAACTGGCCTGTTGTTGAAATCATATATAAAGTGGAAAGTGTGACAGAAAGAAGCACTATTGGGTGGTAGAGACCTTTGTCCCCTTGTTCCTGCCTCCTTGCCCACTTTTAAGCTTCTGCTTCAAAGAATGTGTCTATAAATGGGTGCAAAACTCCCACCAAAATACTCCAGCAATGTTAATGTTAGACATGTCCGAATCACAGAATGAGAACTGGTTGAGTTTTTTATGTTAAATTACATAAATTGTACAGTGACCTCCAGATTTTTCATTTCCCGAGACCTTTGTGGGGGCTCGAATGCTCTTGACAGAATCATCTATTTGAATGCTTAGTCACCTGGGAGTGACACTATCTGAGAAAATTAGAAGGACTAAGTGTGGCCTCTGGAGTAAATCTGTCACCAGAGATGCACTTTCAGGTTCTTTTTTTTTTTTAAGAATTATTTGCTGTTGGGCAGTGGTGGCGCACGCCCTTAATCCCAGCGCTTGGGAGGCAGAGGTAGGTGGATTTCTGAGTTCCAGGACAGCCTGGTCTACAGAGTGAGTTCCAGGACAGCCAGGGCTATACAGAGAAACCTTGACTTGGGGGAAAAAATATTTATTTATTTTATGTATATGCGTACACTGTGGCTGTCTTCAGACACACCAGAAGAGGGCATCAGTTCCCATTACAGATGGTTGTGAGCCACAATGTGGTTGCTGCACATTGAACTCAGGATCTCTGGAAGAGCATTCAGTTCTTTTCACCACTGAGCCATCTCTCCAGCCCCAGCTTTGAGGTTTCAAAAGCTCATGGCAGGCCCAGGCTCTCTCTGCCTGCAGATCAGAATGTAATTCTTTGCTCCTCTAGTACCACATCTGCCTGCCTTAATGATAATGGACTAAACCTGAAACTGTAAGCAAGCCCACAATGAAATGCTTTCCTTTGTAAGAGTTGCCTTGGTCGCTGGGCGGTGGTGGCACACACCTTTAATCCCAGCACTTGAGAGGCAGAGGCAGGTGGATTTCTGAGTTTGAGGCCAGCTTGGTCTACAGAGTGAGTTCCAGGGCTACACAGAGAAACCCTGTCTTGAAAAACCAAAAAAAAAAAAAAAATTCTGCCATTAAATATTCTTAACAATCATTATAACTGGTTCTGGAAAATGTAGTTTTACTTTTGACCTGATCTCAGGATTCACTTAAGAAAACACTGTACATATACAAAGTCCATAAAGGAGACATTCTATAAACACCTTCTTCTTAAGAAATGCTCTTTCTTCCAAGTGTGATGTACACACCTTTCACCCCAGCCCCCACCAAGAGAAGGAGGTGGAGACAGCAGATCTCTGGGCTTGAGAGCAACCTGGTGAACACAGTGAACGCAGGATCAGCACGCGCTCCATAGAGACTCACTATTCTAATTTAGGAGAGACAAGTTACTTTTTTATTTTACCACGTACCTACATAAGTTCATGTGAGCCACATATACGCCAGTGCCTGCAGAGCCCAGGAAGAGGCATTAGATCCCCAGGAACTGGAGTTACAAATGGCTTTGAACTGCCCTGAGAGCCATACCCAGTTCCTCTGCAAGTGCTACATACAGAGCTCTACAGCAGCTCAGAGCCCCCACGCGGCTTTTCTTAAATAGCTTTTCTTTCTTTTCTTAAGTTATATTTTGTTGTGTTAAGTGGATGAGGGGAGTGTTTTTTGTTGTTGAGAAAGTGTCCAGTATCAAAATCAGGGCCTTGACCTCAGTTGAAGAATGGGGTGGGATAGGTAGGTGTTGGAGAACGACTAGTCCTCCTTTACCTTCCTAGTGCTGCTGGAATTACAGGCATGTACTACCTACACGAGGTTTATATGGGGATCAAGCCTAAAGCTTTATACATTCTAGGCAAGAACTCTGACAACTGAGGGCTAACCCAAGACTGCTTGAGGATTCCCCTTATACGTGTAAAGTGTGCAGGCTCATTGCTGGCTTTGTGACTAGCACTGGTAAAACTTTTAGAAACGTCCTGTAGAGCGAGGCCGGGCTGCACACAGACCAAACACCATATACCAAGACGGCAACAAGCTTGAGTCCTGACCCACTCGTGGCCCTTTTGAACCACTGCCATACAATGCCATGACTGCTCGCTCACAATTAAGGGCTCCAGCTCTTAAGTCAAGTAGTCTGGCTTCTCTGAAGACCCTCAGACTTCACGCCCCAGACCAGACTGGCCAGAACTCTGCATCCCTTCCATGTCATCCTAGAGAACCCAGAGTTCTTGCAAATGGAACATGTTCTTTCCCACCAAACTAAGATTTTGGCCTCATCTCCCACCTGAGACCTACCCAGCTTTTCCAGTAAAAAGCCTCTGGCCACTTTGACTTCTCCACCCTCGTCTCCCAGGCGTCTTTCTAATCTGTTCCCACCCTCCTCTTTGGGCACCCACCCTCAGCCTCTCTCTTGTCCAGACCCCCTTCCCATTGTTGCAAAGATAAGAGCTGAAATCCTTTACTACAACCTTACCCACTTGCAATCTTGTCTCTCTGCCTAGCATTCCTCTAGGCTCTTAGTAAACTCTAAAGCATTGGTCACAACCTAATGTGTAGGGAAACATCACCCCACATTTTTAAATTGAGAAAAGCTTCCAACCTAAAGCACACATTAAATTTGATGGGAATTTTTTATATTTAAAAAAAACAAGCTACACTTTTCTCCTAATTCACCAGGCTAGGTCAGAGCTGAAGGAACTGTGGCTGGAGCTGACCTCTTCCCTTCCCTCCTAGTTAGTAGTTTTAGTTTAGCAGATGGGAAACACCACGCTAGACAGCCTCCTAGGCACCTAGCAGTGGTAGACTCCGCTCTCAGCAAGCATCAGGATGGCTCAGGACCAGCAGAGCTTGAGGCAGGGTCTGCGGTGTGACCACATGAGCATGAGTGCACGCCAGTATGAACTGAGTGCACATGCGAGCAGACAGCTTCTCCGAAAGCAGTGTGAGCAAAGGTCCCAGGCTCTACGTCCACTGGCCCTCCTCACGTTGGTGACTAGAAATGAGGCAGCCCCGTGTGGAGCTTGTAGAATAAGAGCCATGGCGGGTGCCAGGCGATGGTGGCGCATGCCTTTAATCCCAGCACTTGGGAGGCAGAGGCAGGAGGATTTCTGAGTTCGAGGCCAGCCTGGTCTACAGAGTGAGTTCCAGGACAGCTGGGGCTACACAGAGAAACCCTGTCTCAAAAAAAAAAAAATCATGGCAGGGAGCCCCGAGTTCCCTTAAGAGCCCATAATGACCTCAGCACCAAAGACCTAGGGAAGGGCTCTTCCATCCCTCAGCAGCTCATCCACAAGTGTCTGAATGACCATCTTGTCTCACCAAGCAGCGGCCTAGGTGAAGACGAACGCTTCTTCTGTCTGATTGCTCCTTGATCACAAAATGTTCCTGACTCCGCATCCCAAATGTGAGGGTAACAGGTGTAAGAGACAGAATATTTTTTTAAAGACTTATTTATTTATTTTATGTAAGTACACTGTTTGCTGTCTTCAAACACTCCAGAAGAGGGCATCAGATCTCATTACAGATGATTGTGAGCCACCATGTAGTTGCTGGTATTTGAACTCAGGACCTTTAGAAGAGCAGTCAGTGTTTTGTTTTGTTTTAAGATTTATTTTATTTTATGTGTATGAGTACACTGTAGCTCTACAGATGGCCATGAGCCATCATATGTGTGGGAATTGAACTCAGGACCTCTGCCGGCCCCGCTCGCTCGGGCCCCGCTCAATCCAGCGTAATTCACTGTAGCTGTCTTTAGACACACCAGAAGAGGGCGTCAGATCTCATTACGGGTGGTTGTGAGCTACCATGTGGTTGCTGGGATCGAACTCAGGACCTTTGGAAGAGCAGTCAGTGCTCGTACCCGCTGAGCCATCTCACCAGGTCCCAGAATTTTTTTTTTTTTTAAAGATTTATGTATTGTAAGTATATGAGTACACTGTAGCTGTCTTCAGACACACCAGGAAAAGGCATTAGAGATGGTTGTGAGCCACCATGTGGATGCTGAGTATTGAACTCAGGACCTCTGGAAGAGCAGTCTTAACCACTGAGCCATCTCTCCAGCCCAAGACAGAATTTTTGATAGTGGTTGGATTTTAGAATAAGCTAGACACTTTATAAAGATCATCAAGCTGAAGACAGCCTTATATCTTATGTGACTGGCACATGCCAGTCAAAAAAAAAAATCACTGGGGGGGTGGGGGGGGCGCCGGGCGGTGGTGGTGCATGCCTTTAATCCCAGCACTTGGGAAGCAGAGGCAGGCGGATTTCTGAGTTCGAGGCTAGCCCGGTCTACAGAGTGAGTTCCAGGACAGTTGGGGCTACACAAAGAAACCCTGTCTCGAGAAACCAAAAAAGAGAGAGAGAGAGGGAGATGGGGAGGGAGAGGGAGAGAGACTGAGGGATAAGTAAGAGTTTTTCTCAAAAAAACAAACAAAATCCAAGGTGATGTGTTGGAGCGGCGGGTCGCTTCCGAACATACCACACTAGGCCCAAACAGTTCCACATGTAAGAGGTTTAATTGAGAGGGGGTGGGGGTAGTGGTGCAGAAAGAGAGGAGAGAGAGAGCTGGAGGAATGTATATATATATGGCCATACACACACACACACACACACACACATCTATATGGGTTGTGACGTAGCAGCCACAGGTAAAGGTGGGAGGTGAGCCCAATGGATTCTGGGAATATGGTGGCTGTTGCCCTGGCAATAGGTCTGTGGACCCGCCCATGTAATGCCACAGGCTTTGGATGTCCTGATGCTAACACAAGGAACCATGGTTGACCCTACCTTTTTTTTTTTTTTTTTTTTTTTTTTTTTTTTGGTTTTTCGAGACAGAGTCTGTGTAGCCCTGGCTGTCCTGGAACTCATTCTGTAGACCAGGCTGGCCTCGAACTCAGAAATCTGCCTGCCTCTACCTCCCAAGTGTGCCACCTCCGCCCAGCGACCTTACTTTTTAAACTTACTGGTTTGTGGCCTGAGCCAGCTGCCTAACTTCTCTTGCCATTTCCTTGATTTAAGGTGTTAGTAGCCATAGCTCCAATGCCTCATTAGTGTGAAACGAAATGGTAGAGTCTGAGGGGTGCGAGGGGTGCTAATAGGACAACAGCCGCCCAATATCACAGACAAAGGAGAAATGGCTCGTCTAACTTTGGGTTCTTTTAGATGTTTTTCTGAGTTCGTCAATCTTTTTTGACCTTATAACTGTCAGTATTGTGTGTGCTAATTCACCCAAGTGCGTAGAGAATGAGGAATGGCAGAAGTATACTCAGGGCCATTTCAGAAATCATAGGAAGTCCTGTCATAATCTCTCAGGGTAAACTTATGGTTTGGGGGGGTGTTTTGTTTTTTAATGAAACTTAAGTCAGCCACTCAGACAGCAGAGTGGTATTGTTTTGTTTTTACAATCTTGCATTCTAAGGTGTACTGACAGTCTAGAGATGCAGTGGCCTGTTCCTTAGATGCTGAGGCAATGTGGCAGGAAACATCGAATCACGGTTCCTGATTAAACCGCAGGTTTCTGTAAAGAGCAGATGCTGCATTTTCTATTATGGAGTGGCCACCCCTGAGCCGAGGCACTTTAGGCCTTACCTTTGCTGCATGAAGCACTCCTGCAGTAAATCCCAACCCCGGCTGCAGTGAAGCACTGGCATGCAACATTTCAGATCTACCACACAGCTGAGGTCACACAATTGGCTGCTGCGTTGAAAAACGCTCTGCCTTTGGCAGTTTTTCATGTCCTTCACATTCAGTTAGGAGACACTGTATGGGCCGGGCTGTACCACATGCCCACTAAAATATTGACATTGACACTTGGCATCTGTGGACATCTCTGTCACCACAGGTGTCCTCGTTCCTTTTGTAGCACTACCCTCCTGCTTCCCCTCTCTATGGCAAGTCTGTTCTCCATTTCTCTAAATTCTGTGGCTATTCTATCAAAGAAAGCATTAGTGAGTTTTGTGCTTTGCTGTGTTTCTGTGAGCATAAATCACTCTTCTAGGTCTGCAATGGTTGGTTTATTTTGGTTTGGTTTTGTTCCGGAAACAGAGTATCAATGTAGCCCAGGCTGGCCTTACACTGCCAGTCCTCAGCCTTCTGAATGCTGGGATGAGTGTGTTGGCCACCAAGGCCAGCTGGGATTCATCTTTTCCAATGACTAAGTGGCTCATTCCACAGCCCAACTAGCCAGCAACTCAAGGACAGCTGGGTTGTTTCTGGTAAAATCACCACAGACATCAGTGTACAGGTTTGTGTAAAATTACATTTTTGTTTCTTGGAATAAACATATCAGAGTAGCCATTGAGCTGTATGTAGTCCCCAGGCCATGTGTGCCATCTCATGCTGCCAGCAGCAGCAGGAGCCAGTTCCCCTGTGTCTTCAACAGCATGTGAGCCAGTGAGATGTGGCCCTGCAGACTGACACTGTTTCTGTCTCCCTGGGGGCTGGCAGCACTGAGCACTGTCTAGCCTCGTATCCCTTCTTTCCCATTTGGTGACCTCTTCAAGCCCATCCTGCTTGCTTCCTAATTTGTTTTGTATATTGAGTTTCAGAATATTTTCTTTACTTTCTGAGTACTGACCCTCAGAGGAGTTGTGAAGTCCTTAGCAGAACACTTCCCAGAGCCAACACTTGTAATTTTACCTCTTCCCCCTTCTGTAGATCCCTAAGATTTTTTTTTTCTAAAATCCTTTTGTTGTGTGCCTTATGGCTTAAGGCCATGAATCATTTTTTTAGTGTGTTTGTGTGAAAGTGGGAGACTTACTCAAGGGTCTGTCTTTCTCCCTTGCCTTTGGAGGTTCAGCTGGTCCAGCACTGTCCATGGGAATTATGTATGCTGCCCTGTCAAACCTCCATCCTGCATCCTTCTGTGGGCCAGCCCCATCTCAGGTTCTATTGAAGTCACAGTCCGTCTCTTCCTGGAGTTCTGTGCTGCTGACACATCTTGGGTTGAGTGAAGAGGCCTGATTTCCCCACCTGTTGGTTCTTATCTGAAGACACTCTTCTTCCTTTATTTGCCTCTCCACATGTTTTCGAACAATCTTGTCTGTCTACAGAAAGAAATCTTATGGAAAATTTGAGATTTAGCACTTTGTATTTTTCCACATAGAATTCCTACACATCTTGGTATGTTACCTGTGTATTCCATTATTTGGATTGTGGTGGTGTTGTTTCTCATTTCCATGTTCAGTGCTAGTGTATGAAATCATGATTCGGTTTGGGGGTTTTATTTCTGATGCATTTTACACCTTACCAACCAGACTCATTTACTAGTTATTGGAGGCTTTGGTATAAACTCCTCAGGTTCTGTACATTATAGGTTTGCTTCTTCTCTTTCTGGGTGCAGACTTTGATTTCTATCTTTTCTACCTGACACGTTGGGTGTTGCTGGAGGGGACTGTGCACTCTAAGCCTGGCTCTGACTCTTGGAGAAATGTATGCCATCCCTGCAGTGGGCTTTCCTGGTGTGCTGAAGGAGGGACTCCCTCCTTGAGCCCGGCAGGTTCCGGCAGCTTCTCACCGTAAACAGCTCAGTCCTCAGGACTTTGGTAGGGTGACTGAATAATGTAAAGAGCAGAATCTGAAGTAGGCGCATTCAGATTTAAATTTGGATGCCTTTGCCTTCTCTAAGGCCTGGGGTGGCTTACTTACAAGTCTCAAAATCCATTTCCTCTTCCACAAAAGGGAGGCGCAGCTCCATTGCTAATGGATATGCAAGCCTCTGTGGGGCTGCCTGTAGAGGAGGAGGAGTCCCGGGGAAGGACTGGGCACGTTCTCCAGAATCATTAGTATTTATCTGCCTTGGGGATCCTTTAAGGACTGATCCTTAAGGTACTCTTGCCTGGGTTTGTTTCCAGCCTTAGCAGTTTCCTCCTCCTGAGTTGCCCTAGATGACATCATCTGAAAATAGGTCCTGTTCCTGAGACTGTTGAGCAAATGGAATGAATTGATGTATGTTCCATGTTTAACGAGGCCTGACATGTTAGCCTTAGTGACACGTTAGCTGTGAACATTACTGTAACGTTAGGACACATTCTTATTTGTGGAACACCTTTCTTAAAAAAAAAAATTGTTTACTTTGCAGATTTTTTAAAAAATGGATTTGACCAACCATGGACTTATTCTACTGCAGCAGTTAAACGCTCAGCGAGAGTTTGGTTTCCTGTGTGACTGCACGGTTGCAATCGGCGATGTGTACTTCAAGGCACACAAATCAGTTCTCGCTTCATTCTCCAATTACTTTAAGATGTTGTTTGTCCATCAGACCAGGTAACTAAAGTGCTTGATAATACTCTAAGGGCTGTAGCCCTCCTGATGCTGGGCCCCTTTCCCCACTCTTTGCCTTCATTCAGATCATGGGTCTCTCTGCCTCTCCCAGGACCTAGGCACCCACCCTACTCCCTTGTCACCCCAACTGTCCCCTGCCTTTCTTGGTTACTAATACTTTCATTAGCACTTGAGAATCACCTTCCTTAACCTGTCCCACGCAGCCCCTCGCCCTCTAAACTGCCTTCCTGCCTGAGTCTCACCCATGATTGGCCAAGACAGCCAGGAGACCTCAGTGGGCCCTGGCAGTGAGCCCTCCTGCTCCTCCAGGCCCAATCCCCTGGCTCCCCTTTGCTTAGTTTCAAATGAGGAGCGGGAGGGCACAAACTTTCTGTTTTTTCTTTTCTAATGCAAAATTTCTGTCTTTGCTGATCTTTTTTTATTTCTCCTAAATATTTTAGGGAAAAGAATCTCTCCTCTCCCTTATCCCCTTCCTCCCACCTCATCCTCACCCCTCAACCCAACCCCTGCCCAGTCTGGGCAGAAGACAGCCCTTGACCTGGCCAGCTGGGTATAGGGCCCAGTTCTTTCTTCTTGAACCTTCTTTAAAAGGCACCTGCACCTCTAAGGGCTCTGCTCATCCCACACTCTTCATGTCCACTGCACTGTGGTTTCCTCTCTCTACTGCAGTCATGTTCCAAAGGACAGCTCTCCACCAGAACACTGCTGTCCTGTAGGCCGTCAGCCTGTCCTCCTCAGCCCTCAAGGTGACCAGATGGCCTTTGTTCTTCCAGGGGTATGGGGCACCAGCCTGGGGCCTCCTGAGCCCCTGCTGTCTTTGCACATTGTCTGTGGCAGGCAGGTCATCTTCTCTCTTTCCTTGGCTGGTAGAAGCTTGTTAGTTTCAGCTCTAGCCTCCATCTTTCTAGCTACAGAAACCCACCCTGGCTGCCTGTTGGTCATTTAGAGCTGACTACCCTCACTCTATTTTTCTCATTGGGCTTGAATAAAACTGAACTACAAGGCTCTCTCCAAAAAGACTCCTGGCTTGCCCGTTTTCATCTTGGAGTAACCTGGGCTTCAGATCTATTTCAGATCCTATCTCACCAATCCTAGACCATAGCTCTTCAGCACATGTCCCATTGCCCTGTCCTTGCTTGCTCCCTCCATGGCCCACATCACTGTCAGATTAGTGTCCCTAAAGACGACTTTGTCCACAACTTCCCACAGAGGCGCACTACCCGCTCCCTGCCCACTCCCTCATTGCCCTTATCCTAGTCAAGTGGGCAAAATCATCAAGGATGACTATTGTGCCTCCTCAGGAGCTCTGCGTTCACTCCAAATTACTCTCTGTGCACTTGTACGCAGGAGTACCTCTGCACACTTGTAAATCGCCATCTGTAGACTCGCCTCCTTCCTACTGACAGTGGCAAAGCAGTGAGGCTTACAGATCCACTACACCACCACCACCAAGGATGGCTGAGGCATCAAGTAGCCACTTGGTAAACATCAGTAGGAGCCAGAAGGCCAGGAGCAGGGGCCTTAGCAGTGAACACTGGGAATGATTCCTCTGAGCAGGTCATGGGAAGTGTATTCCTGTGATCTTAGCACTTGGGAGTCTGAGGCAGGAACGTTGTCAGTTACAGACTAGCAAGATGCTATCTCAAAACAAATTTATATATATACTCACCATCCTTTAACATCCTTATGCTAAAGATGTTATTCGCAGCATCTAATCTCAACATAGTGAACTAATTGATATTGAAAAAGAAATGCCTTTAATTTGCATATGTAAAAGACAATGTAATGGGTTTTTAATTAGATGCAAAAAACATCCCTTATTTTAAGTATAGGGCAGTGAACAAATATCTTTCTAACAAAGGGATGTGTCTTTGTAGCTGAGAACACCCACCTGGTGACCATCCTTGTCCACATCTGTGTGCAGAATTCAGGTTTGCTGTCATAACAAAGCAGAGAGCAGCATGCTTTTGAGCAGCTCCTCCTGCCTCCTGGCAGAGGCGCTGGCCTGATCTACCTCTAGGCAAAGATGGAACCATTCCTGTCCTTTAGTCACCACTAGGTGTCTCTAGCTTTTCTCTGTAGAATAAACACTGAAAAATAAAACTTAAGGTAAGACTAACATGCTGAGTGTAGTGGCCTGTGCCTTTCTTTAATCTAGCTATCCAGAGGCAGCAGCAAGTGGAGCACTGTGAGTTCAAGACTGGCCTGCTCTACCTATTGAGACCCTGTCTCCATTTAAAAAAAAATGTTTAGTATCATTTAAAACTCTCATTCTAGAATTCTAGTGAAGGAGAAACTGACGGTGGAATTACTATTTGTGGGTGTGCTAACACTCCCTTTGCCCTTCTGCCTGACAGATGTGAGCACCTCAGAGCTTAGGTGGGACTGCTTGTGTATACTGTAGAGGAGAAGTGACAGTTGGGCCCTAAGATGTTGAGTGGATAGGAAGGAAGAGCAGTCCAAACAGCCCCCAGTAGTCGCTGAAATGGCACAGAAGAAACTACGGATATGTGTCCGCACATGTGCTGGCTGGGCTACCCCGAGGACTCCTGGCTTCCTGCCAGTGGTATCCTGCCAGTGCTGCCAAGCCCAAGAGCCCAGCACTCACTCCTTGTAGGCCTGGCTGCAGTGTATGTGGTGTTGGCTTCCCAGTTCTGTCCTTGCATCATCAGGAACTGTACACACTTGTTTAAATTGTAGAGGCTTACTGTCAGTAACAACTTCCAAGCAATCAACAGATTGGGCCATTCAACCACAGTGAGCAACTGCAAAGCCCCGTGGAAAGGGGCTCAGCTGGGCAGGACCAGAAATGCTGGAACAAAGTCCCGGCTGTACTTTCCCCCTTGAGGACCACGTCCATCTCCTAGAAAAATAAGCATCTCTGGGGGCCTCGGTCTCTGAGTTCCTGAGCCTCTGCCTGATGATGCCAGTGGTGCCAGGCACCTTTAGTTCTAGCACTGGGAAGCAGGAGCTGGGTCTCTGTGAGTTCCAGGCCACACTGAGAAACCTTGTCTCAGATAGCTCGAGAGCGAAAAGATGAAGTGAAGATATGAACTAATAATCTTTGTCCTTTCTTTCTCTCTTTCCTTCTCTCTCTCTCTCTCTCTTCCTCTCTCTCTCTCTCTCTCTCTCTCTCTCTCTCTCTCTCTCTCTCTCTCTCTCTCTCTCTCTCTCTCTCTCTCTCTTTAAGAAACAGCATTAGGTTTGCATTCCCATACCCTGGTGCTGGGTGCTGGGTTTTATGCTTGACTCTGGTATTTTGTAGTTAAGTGTATGGAATCTTAAGTCTTCATGAAACATACACGGTGATACCCATCCAGGGATAGAGATGTCCCGTCGGAAGTCTAGAAGGCAATCTTAAAATCACGTTAGGCTTTTTTCTGTTTTTCTTTTTTCTTTTCCTTTGTCTTGCACTGTGGCTAGGTTGGCCTTGAAGTTCAGACAATCCTCCTGCCTCATCCCTCTGTGTGCTGAGATTATATATCATGCCTAGCTCATCTATTTTTATTTTAGTAAAATAAAATGTTAAATTTAGAAGATGGGGTATGATGTTAATATTTTAGCATGGTGAGAGATAATTGATTTAAACAGTGAACATAATAGCTAAACCTGCCAAAAATATCTTTAATGCCAAGAAGTTATATAATGAAAATTATTATAAGTTCTAAGGACATTCAAGGAAACTGTTTCTGAAATGCATAGAATATATGTACTTCATGGATGATCTCGTATGCCTCCTCCACTTCAGAGATATGTATCTCATTGGCCTCTGGAGATGTGAGAAGTTCTCTCAGTAGTGATGGTCTGAGGAGGGTCCCCACTTCTTCCTTCACTCTAAGCTCCGAAGTATCCTTTAGGGGACGCTGCTTCTGAAGTGACATCAGTCTAAAAGGTAGACAGCCCAGCTGGGCCACCTTGTCTGCAGGCACTTTACTGCTTATCAGAGGGGACTGATCAGACACAGCATGTGTCCCACAGCTGCTCTGGGGGACCTTCACATGACTTTGGAATTAAGCAGTCCTAGCCCTACCACTCACCAACCCTGAGGTGCACACCATGGGCCTCACCACCTGTAAAGCAAGGATTACCAGCAGTTGCTAGAAAGGCTGTAAAGCCCACAGCAGGATGGTGAGGCCCCACGCTGCTCTCCAGGGCCACCTTGCAGCCCCGGGAAAGTGGCTGGGATGGTCTCCTAACTCAGAGAGGCCCTACTCATACGCGCTGTTGTGCTACCAACCCTCCTGTGTCACTTTACAGCTTTAAAGGCTCTCTAATCAGATAAATTCTTTTACTTACCTTATTGTCCTGCTGAGCTCTGAATTGGGTGTGTGACTAGACTCGGTCAGTGCAGTCATTTGTTTGCAAGCGTCTAAGCTATTCTTCGGGCTTTGTTTCCAGTTCAGTCAGAGGCTGGTGTTTCCTCACGGCTCTCTCCTTTCTTTCAGTGAATGTGTCCGCCTGAAGCCCACTGACATACAGCCTGACATATTCAGCTATCTGCTCCACCTGATGTACACCGGGAAGATGGCCCCACAGCTCATCGACCCTGTGAGGCTAGAGCAAGGGATCAAATTCCTGCATGCATACCCCCTCATCCAGGAAGCCAGCCTTGCCAGCCAAGGCACATTTTCCCATCCTGAGCAGGTCTTCCCACTGGCCTCATCCTTGTATGGCATTCAGATTGCAGACCACCAACTGAGACAAGCCACCAAGATGAATTTAGGGCCTGAGAAACTTGGGCGGGAGCCTAGGCCACAGGCATCCAGGATGAACCAGGAGCCTGTGCCAGAAACCTCGCAGCTATCCCAGCTGACTTCAAACCTGGCCCAGGTGAATCGGACAAATATGACCCCCGCTGACCCCCTACAGACCTCGCTGTCACCTGAACTTGTCTCCACACCTGTTCCTCCCCCTCCTCCCGGGGAGGAGACCAACCTAGAGGCCTCTTCCTCTGACGAGCAGCCATCATCCCTTACTATCGCCCACGTGAAACCAAGCATCATGAAGAGGAATGGAAGCTTCCCCAAGTACTATGCCTGCCATCTGTGTGGCCGTCGCTTCACGCTGCGAAGCAGCCTGCGGGAGCACCTGCAGATCCACACCGGGGTGCCCTTCACTGCAGGCCCGCCGGGGGAAGGCCGTGGGCCCCTGTCGCTCTGCAGCAATGCAGCCGACCTGGGCAAGGATGCTCTGGAAGTACCGGAGGCGGGGATGATCAGCGACAGCGAGCTGCAGCACATCTCCGACTCCCCCATCATCGATGGGCAGCAACAGTCGGAGACACCACCACCCTCAGACATTGCGGATATCGACAACCTGGAGCAGGCAGACCAAGAGAGGGAAGTGAAGAGGCGCAAGTACGAATGCACGATCTGCGGCCGCAAGTTCATCCAGAAAAGCCACTGGCGCGAGCACATGTACATTCACACGGGCAAACCCTTCAAGTGCAGCACCTGTGACAAGAGCTTCTGCAGGGCCAACCAGGCTGCACGCCACGTGTGCCTCAACCAGAGCATCGATACCTACACCATGGTGGACAAGCAGACGCTGGAACTCTGCACGTTTGAGGAAGGCAGTCAGATGGACAATATGCTGGTGCAGGCCAACAAGCCCTACAAGTGCAACCTGTGCGACAAGACGTTTTCCACACCCAATGAGGTGGTCAAACACTCCTGCCAGAGCCAGAACTCAGACGTGTTTGCCCTGGACGAGGGGCGGTCAGTCCTGCTGGGCAGTGGGGACTCAGAAGTAACTGAACCTGACCACACCGTGTTAGCGTCCATCAAAAAGGAACAGGAAACTGTGTTACTAGACTGAATGTTACTTGTCTTTTTAAAAACTGTCATTTTTACAAAGAATCTTCTCCCCTATTTGGGACAGTTTCTCCATGGCATGATACAAACGGGCCCCGCCTCTTTCCCGCCCCTTCTCCCAGCCCCATCTCTGTAAGGCTTTGTGCATTATAAACCTGGACTATATTTACTTTTAATTCAGGGGATATTGGAAGGATAATGGTCAGTAGTACTTATAAAGAAATAGGTTTTGAGGAGTTTTAGGTTATTTTTAAAAACCTACTTGGAATTAATTAAGAGTATATAATAAAACAACTAGAATATAATCTGGTAAGCTAAAATTATGACTGTCCCTGGGTAATAAGTCTTCCTTCTCAAAGAAACAAAGTCAGAAAATACAGCATGCTTCTTAGAGATAAAGCTGGGCTCTGCTATGCAAATCTAGAAGGTGTGGGGAAACTTTAAACCCGAGAGAATGTTTTTAATATTTGTCCTCTAGGTGTCTGATTTCAGAATGTATCCTTTGAGATTATGTCCAGTTAAGGAAAATCACTAGTTAAGAGAACGACTTTAACAAATGCAAAAGAGTAATAATGTGATGGCAATCTTCATTTTTGGATAAAACCTGACAGGCTATGAATTTGTATGCAAGCGAATGGCTATGGATACTTGCTCCAGGCTGGGAGATTGGTGCACATGCTTACCCCATGGCTGGCCCCTTTCCAAGAAGAACAAGAAGATGCTGTGTTTTGGTTCCTGACACACTTGTTTTAAAATCACATTTGAAAACCCAATTCTGTAGAATGTCTTTCTGAACAGCAACGGCCAATGGTGAGCTTGTGTCTGAACTAGCCAAGTGCCTGTAAAATCAGTTGTGCGCACTGCAGTTACGTACCACACAAGGCAAGTTGTGAGCTGAAAGTGAAACTTTAATGAGGGTGAAAGCTGATGCTGCCTGGCACAGTGGTGCCCACCTATTACCCCAGCACTAGGAGTGGGTACCAGGGGGATGGGAGTGGAGGATTGCTAGTTTGAGGCCAGCCTGGGCTACACAGAGAAACCTTGACCAAAAAATTTAAAAATTGCAATCCCATAGTTCACTGGTAACATCTACTAAAGCATCAAAAATAACATCAGGACACAAAATCTTTTTGGAGGAAAACCACAATTGATTTTGTTGTATATCCTCCAGTTTTTGTCAACACCTAAAAATTTCCCCACTGGCCTAACAGCGTGAAAAGTTGCCCATTAATCTTCCCTTAGGCCAATAAGAAAGTGGTCTCACAGGATGCAACAGGAGCCAGAAGTGAGGACTAAGGGGCAGGATGAGGGTAGTGCATAGCTATACCCTACATGTATGTTAGAAACTGAATATCCCACCATCCTCTTATATGTATAGTTGAGTTCTCAGATTTATAAGTTTTTTCTTTTCTTTTTTTGTTTTGTTTTGTTTTTTGTTTTTGTTTTTGTTTTGTTTTGTTTTTTGAGACAGGGTTCCTCTGTGTAGCCCTGGCTGTCTGGAACTCACTCTGTAGACCAGGCTGGCCTCCAACTCAGAAATCCGCCTGCCTCTGCCTCTCAAGTGCCGGGATTAAAGGTGTGCGCCACCGCTGCCCGGCAGATTTGTAAGTTTTTGTACATCCTTTCATTAAATAAACATTTAATTAAATGGGCATGTGATTGTTTTCTTGCTTATCTGTCTACCTAAAGAACACAGGAATATGGAAGCCCTGCATTAAGAGTCATTCTAGCTGGATGTATACCTGTCAGATAGACCTCGGGCAGTTTCCCCACACAGTGCTGTTGTTCCTGCGGATAAAGAAAACATTATAGAAGCTGGAAAGATGGCTGAGAGACCTCTTCCAGAGGTCCTGAGTTCAATTCCCAGCAACCACATGGTGGTTCATAACCATCTGTAATAGAATCTGATGTCCTCTTCTGGTGTGTCTGAAGACAGCTACAGTGTACTCACAATAAGTAAATCAATCAATCTTTTGAGGGGAGGGGGTTATAATCGCATTGGGTCATGAAGTTGTGAGACTCCAGAATTCCAGATTCCAGAAGACGTCAGAACAGACTGACAGGACAGTGTGGATCATCAGAGCAACTGTCTTTACACAGGGCGCTGCCAAAGAATAACACAAGGCGTAATATGAAGCTAGATTATTAACCGTGGAGAGGTCCGTTTCATCCTCTTTATATTCAAATGCTTACGTAGACACACACTCTGGGAAGCTGTGCTAGTTTGTGCTCTGGGTTGCTTACACCCTTTTACTTACCTACCCAGTACCTGGCTCCTCCACGCTCCTTGTCACATAGCTTATCCTAAACTAAACTGCTTTGTGTCCAACTTTGCACTGCCCTCCCCCAAAGGAATATAAAAGACCTTTTCTTTGACCTCTCTCTCTCTTTCTCTTTTTTGTTTGTTTGTTTGTTTGTTTTTCAAGATAGGGTTTCTCTGTGTAGCCTTGGCTGTCCTGGAACTCACTCTGTAGACCAGGCTGGCCTCTCTTTGGCATTTCTCTAAAGCAGTGGTCCTCAACTTTCCCAAGGCTGTGACCGAACCTTTAATATAGTCCTTGTGGTGCCTCCCACTGTAAAATTATGTTCATTGCTGGTTCATAACTGTAATTGTACTACTGTTATGAATCATAAGGTAAATGCTTTTGGAGACAGGTTTGTCAAAGGGATCGTGGCCCACAGGTTGAGAACTGCTCTAAGAGGCTCCTCTTCAACTCCTCTCCCCATTACCCTGCCTGTGACAGCTCTCTTAATCTTTTTTTCTTTTTTTTAAAGATTTACTTATTGGTTTATTTATTTTATGTTAGTACACTGTAGCTGTCTTCAGACGCTCCAGAAGAGGGCATTGGATCCCATTACAGATGGTTGTGAGCCACCATGTGGTTGCGGGGAATTGAACTCAGGACCTCTGGAAGAGCAGTCAGTGCTCTTAACCACTGAGCCACCTCTCCAGCCCCATCTTAGTCTTTTAAGCCATCTCTCTTAATGAAGCATCTCTCTGGGCTTTGCACTGGATCCTTCCTGTCCCTTTAAGGGAACATCCATGTTGTTTCTGATATAATGGACTGTCCCTTTAAAAAATCTATTTATTTAATAGATATGAATTAAATATCATTTAATTCTGCATGTACACCTGTGTGTCAGAATCTCCTTTCAGATGTTGGGCTACCATGTGGTTGCCAGGAATTGAACCCAGGACCTCTGGACGAGCAACCAGTGCTCTTAACTGCTGAGCCATCTTTCCATCTCCTAGACTGTCTCTCTCTCTCTCTCTCTCTCTCTCTCTCTCTCTCTCTCTCTCTCTCTCTCTCTCTCTCTCTCTCTCTCTCTCTCTCTCTCTCTCTCTCTCTCTCTCTTTTGTTTGTTTGTTTGTTTTTTGAGACAGGGTTTCTCTGTATAGCCCTGGCTGTCCTGGAACTCACTCTGTAGACCAGGCTGGCTTCGAACTCAGAAATCCGCCTGCCTCTGCCTCCCAAGTGCTGGGATTAAAGGCATGGGCCATCACTGCCCAGCTCTGGGCTGCCTTTCTAAAAAATCTTACATAGTCTGAATCCTGAAACACAAAATGTCCCAGGATTTTGACTTTTGCCTTTGGAATTATATATCTGTAACACACACACACACACACACACACAGGGACAAAAGGTAGGAATACCAATGCTACAACACTGGACGCCCCCCTCCCCACAGCCCAAATGTAGCTGACAAGGGATCCACAGGAAACACTTTCCATGCCACAGAACTCTCTAGAAGGCTTGAGCAGAAAGACTGTTGGCCCTACTCCTGAAAGGATATGGGTCACTCTATGCAGGGTGGAACCCTTAAATTCCTTTTGTTGTTTCTTTTGTTGTTGTTGATGGTGGGGTGGGGGTAATTCTCACTTAACTCAGGCAGGCCTCAAACTCTGTAAGTAGCTCAGTATGACCTTGAACTCCTGATTCCTCTATCCTACCCCTGCTGAGTGCTGGAATTTCAGGCACATGCCACCGCATCTGGCTTATGATGGTGCTTGAGATAGAACCCAGATACTAGGCAAAGGTCCTACTAGCTGAATGACACCCCAACCCGGAGCCAAATCATGGCTCAGACATTCCCAGATGGTACTGTGCTGGTAGCCATACTATGAGCAGCACAGGATTCCTGGTCATCTTTGTTGTAGAATAACAGTCTTTTCTTCTCTTCCTTGAAGTTCTCAGAATTTTAGGAGTTTGAAGGCTCTGGGGCTCGTTCAAAACTTTCTGTTCTCAGTCTAGATGCGCTTTTAATCTTTGAGCACTTAATAAGAATTGTAGTCCAAGAGGTGAGGATGGTGGCACATGCCAGCACTTGGAAAGCAGAGGCAGGAGGATGACCAGGAGTTACAGGCCAGTCAGAACTACTAGTAAAACTGTCAGGAAACAGAAACAAAGAAAAGCCGGACGGACACCTTGGAGGATGGGGTAGGAGAATCACTAGGTATTCCAACTAACCCTGGGCTGCAGAGTGAGTTCAAGGTTAGCCTGGGGTAAACTGAGACCTTGCTTAAGGACAGGGCGATGGGGTAGGAGGAAGAAGAGAAAAAGCAAAGTAACAGATCACTAAATTTTCCAAGGGGTAGCCTGGTCTTACCCTTCCCAAGAAGGTAAGGTGGGGAAGATGCATTAGCATGAGAGCCAGGTGTGGTGGCACAGCACTCCCAAGAACCAGCCTGGTATACACAGCAAGCCCTGTCTAAAAGCAGGCAAAGCATGGCACCAGAGGCTCTGCCCGAAGCTCAGGTCTCCCCACCATCACTGGGGCGGAAGGCTTCCCACTCCTTCATCCTTTACCATCTTTCTATAAATATTTAAAAGAGTGGATTAAAAATGTTTCTCTCAGGCTGGTGAGATGGCTCAGCGGGAAAGAGCACCGACTGCTCTTCGGAAGGTCATGAGTTCAAATCCCAGCAACCACATGGTGGCTCACAACCACCCGTAATGAGATCTGATGCCCTCTTCTGGTGTGTCTGAAGACAGCTACAGTGTACTTACATATAATAAATAAATAAATCTTTTAAAAAAAAGAAAAAAAATGTTTCTCTTTTCAGTTACACACAGAGATACCCACAACAGACAAAGGTCTGGGGACAGCCAGACAGCCAGACAGTGGCTGAGAGTGCCAAAGCCATGAATATCGGTAGGGAAACTGATCAGAGGACCCTGCAAGTTCAGCAGTCTCCTACCCACATGAGCCTCCTGGTGAAAACAAACAAACAAAACCAAACAAACAAACCAAAAGAGAGAGAAAAAATCAGGATAAGGAAGAAAAAAAAATCAGGTGCTACGGAGAGGGTTTAACCTCTGAGAGGACAGTGTTTGAAAATAAAGCATGCCAGGCTTTGGTGGCACACACCTTTAATTCCAGCACTTAGGAGGCAGAGGCACACAGATCTCTGAGTTCAAGGCCTGCCTGGTCTACAGAGTGAGTTCCAGGACAGCCAGGGCTACACAGAGAAACCCTGTCTCGAAACATGCCCCCCCCCAAAAAAGAAAGAAAATGAAGCATACCAAATAACCATAAGGAAGATCAAAGCCATTATTCCAAAACTATCAAACTACTCAGAAAGGTAACAGTACTTCATGTGTCCTCCCTCACACAAGGCTTCTGGTGTTTTTCTTATTTTTATAACAAAGTACTGTGAGCTGGGCGGTGGTGGTGCAGGCCTTTAATCCCAGCACTTAGGAGGCAGAGGCAGGCAGATTTCTGAGTTTGAGGCCAGCTGGTCTACAGAGTGAGTTCCAGGACAGCCAGAGCTATACAGAGAAACCCTGTCTCAAAAAACCAAAACCAAAACCAAAAAAAACAACAACAACAAAAATACTGTGATATATTAGTACATTCAGTCTTTACATTCCATCTCTGTGTGTGTGTATGTGTGTGTGTGTGTGTGTGTGTGTGTGTGTGTATGGGGGGTGGGGGAGAGGAGAAAGGAGAAAGGGGAAGAGGGGGGAGAGAGAGAGAGAGAGAGAATGCACACATGTGTGTGGTACCTGTAGAGGCCAGAGAAAGACATTCTGTCCCTTGGAGCATGAGTTATAGGTGGTTATAAATTCTCTCTTCCTCCTCCCACATGGGTGCTGGGAACTTGACTCAAGTCCAGTTAACTGAAAGAAAAGAATTCTGTGGAGCTATCTCTCCAATCCCTCTTTGCAAAACAATACCAGTAAGTTCTAAGTACGGCTTGTCTTGTCTCAGTTGGGTGGTATATTCCTGTGTGGCAACCAGACCCTCCATATTAGGGCATAGAGATCTTGACTTTGAGGCCAGATATTATTTGACACTATTCCTGGGGAAATGTAAATATCTACTCAGCCTAGATAGGTAAAGCAACAACAGATCAAATTAGGGTTACTTACAAGAGTGAGGGGTTATTTACAGGAGAAGAAAGGTCTCAAAGACAACTCTATCACTGAAGCTTTCCCTTAGCATGAGTAAACCCTGAAACTCCGTGCATGAACTACAGGCAGCCCCACAGGTCCCAGAGTGTCTCTTCTAGGTAGCTTAGTTATTCTGGGCCTCTTCTAGGAAGTTTGGGTGCTTTGAGAGTCACCCAGCAGTTGTTAGTGGTTAAATAATAAGCTTGGAGAGGGAGGGGCCTATTGAGTGTGGTCAGTTTCAGGGACATCCTGAAACTCCTGAGTTGTTTACTTCCTGGGCTTCCAGGGTAGACTGCCTCTTCTGAGGAAATTGCTACACAAAATCAGCTACAATTTCACAAGGGGGCAAAGGAAGGGATGGAGAAAGAATGAGAAGGGAGGGGGCAGGATAGCACCAAGCCAAAGTTTCTATGATAAGCTTAAAGAAATTTTGTAAGGAACCAGGTGTATGGTGGTCCACACCTCTGAATCTCAGCTGCTCAAATAAAAAAGCCATAAAATGAGCTGGTATTATAGTTACCATTTCAGTGGTACAGTATTTGTATAGCATGTACAAGACCTTGAATTTCACTAATCCCTTACCTTTCCCTTCAAAAGCTGCAGAAATTTTTGTAAGCTATCATTTTCTCCAATAACAGAACTCTTGGTATTCCTCTATTCCAAATTCTCTTCTGTTTATGAGACCTATATATTCTGCTGCTGGCTTCTACATTTGTTTTACTCTTGGACATTGTAAAGATGAATACTGGCAGTTTAAGTGGATTTGGAACTACGTAGGAGACACAACCTTGGGTTTGTATTTGAGGGAGTTTCCAGGCTTGCTGGAAAATGGATGACCAACCCTGAGTGTTGGTCATCTCATTGATTGGGATTGCAGCCTGAATAAAGAAAGAGAAGCTAGCTAAGCACTAGTTAGCTTCCGATGCCCACAGTATAACCAGCTGCCAACTGCTGACTTCTTATGGCCACAGAGTAACTAGCCGTCCCACCACACCCCCAGGACAGACCACATTCTTTTTTCTCTCTGGTTTTTCCGAGACAGGGTTTCTCTGTGTAGCCCTGGCTATCCTGGAACTCTGTAGACCAGGCTGGCCTAGAGAACTCAGAAATCTGCCTGCCTCTGCCTCCCAAGTGCTGGGACTAAAGGCGTGTGCCACGACTGCCAGGCTAGACCACAATTCTTTGATTAGAAGTTGAAAACAATCCTTCCTCCCTTAATTTTCTTGGTGTCATATATCTGCTCACAGTCATGGGACAACTAATTCAGAAAATCTCATGGGCATCTCACATTGGGTCTTTCCCAAATCACTGCTTCCACAATGCCTCTGTGTCCAGGTTAATGTAGAGCTTAATTCTAATGTAGAACTTAATTCTTTGCCCTCTCAGTTCCCATAACACAATCAGTACTTAGTTGGTTCTCTAAAACAATAAAATTATGTGTATGTGTTTATATGTCTATGTGCATAAGCACATATGTGCACAAGTACCTGTGGATGGCAGGAGGTGGTATTAGATACCTTAAAGTTGGAGTTACAGATGGTTGTCACCCAATGTGGGCAATGAAAACTGGAGGGCAGAAAGTGCTTTTAACTGCTGAGCCATCTCTCCATCTCCTGATTCTTCTTTTGATATATTTTTAGTGGTTTTTATATATATAGGTGTTCACCTATATGTCTATGTGTGCACCATTTGCATGCCATGCCCAGAGTCTAGAAAAGAACATTTGATCTTTTGCAACTGTTTTTATTATGAGTACACTGTAGCTGTCTTCAGAGGGCATCAGATTTCATTACGGGTGGTTGTGAGCCATCATGTGGTTGCTGGGATTTGAACTCACAACCTTTGGAAGAATAGTCAGTCGGTGCTCTTACCTGCTGAGCCATCTCACCAGCCCTGGAGTTTTTTTTTTTTTTTTTAAAGATTTATTTATTTATGCATATGAGTACACTGTAGCTGTACAGATGACTGTGAGCCATCATGTGGTTGCTGGGAATTGAACTCGCTCAGGCCCCACTCGTTCTGTAATTCACTATAGCTGTCTTCAGACACACCAGAAGAGGGCGTCAGATCTCATTACAGGTGGTGTGTGGTTGCTGGGATTGGAACTCATGACCTTCTGAAGAGTAGTCAGTGCTCTTACCCGCTGAGCCATCTCCCTAGCCCCCAACAACTGGAGTTTTGAGTGATTGTGAAGGTGCTATAGGTAGGTGCTGGGAACCAAACCCAAGTAATCTGAGAGAACAGGAAGTGCTCTTAACCGCTGATCCATCTCTCCAGTCCCAGAAGAGATCTTAGAGTCATTTTTCTTCTGAAGTGTGGCCACTGATATTGTTCAAGTTTCAGCGGACAGTCCCACACCCATACACACTGGCAGTACTAACTGCAATTAATAAGTTACAAAAAGGGCAGAGTAGAACAGAGCAGAGGAGAAAGGGAAGGGTAGATAATAATGTTGGGAGAGGGATGTATTGATTGTAGATGGTGGGTAGGCATAATTAAAATACATGGATGAATTTCCAGGATCCCAGATGAGGCTCAAGAGGTGAAATGCCCTCATTAGACTGGCTGTGTATCCCAGCCTGTCCTACAAGTATAATTCCTGCCCCTGCTTCCCAAAAGCTAGGACCAGAGGCATACCCCATGGGACCCTTTCTTGGGGAATTGAAGAAAGAGGTTCTAAGTTGTTAGGTTCTAGTTATTAGGTTATTAGCTGGTGTCTCACTTTTCTATTACTGTGAAGAGACACCAAGGGCAAGGCAACTTATAGATTTATTGGTGCTTAAGTTTCACAGGGTGAATCCATGACCATCAAGGTGGGGAGCATGGCAGCAGACAGGCAGGCATGGCTCTGGAGCCGTACCTGAGGGCTTACATCTTGAGACACAACCACAAGGTGGAGAGCTAACTGGGACTGTGGCACGCATTCCTGAAAACCAGAAGTCCACCCGCTCAGTGACACACCTCCTTATCCTTCCCCAACAGTTCCTCCAACTAGGGACCAAGCATTCAAATCTATGAGCCACTTGCCGGGCAGTGGTGGCACACGCCTTTAATCCCTGTACTTGGGAGGCAGAGGCAGGTGGATTTCTGAGTTCGAGGCCAGCCTGGTC
>NW_022196911.1:1116802-1133808 GCF_008632895.1 Mastomys coucha | reverse complement strand
AAAAAAAAAAAAAAAAAACGAAAAAACAAAAAACAAATCTATGAGCCTATATGGCCATTCTCATTTGAAACATCACAGTTAGTATGTTAGGGGAAATCCATATTGACTATCCAGAAATTACATGAAACTGTATTTGCATACATTCTATAGATAAACTTCCATTCACCAGAATTGCAAGTGCCTATATTATTATTATTATTACTATTATTATTATTATTTTGGTTTTTTGAGACAAGGTTTCTCTGTATTAGCCCTGGAGCCTTGGCTGTCCTGGAACTCACTCTGTAAACCAGGCTGGCCTCGAACTCAGAAATCCCCACCTCTACCTACCAAGTGCTGGGATTAAAGGCATACGCCACCACTGCCCAGTGCAAGTGCCTTTATTATTTGAGCCATCTTGCCAACCCTTATTTCATTTAGGGAAAAAAAAAGGCAACATTTTTATTTTTTTGAAATAGTTATATTTGGTTTTTTTTATTTGTTTTAAGGTTTTGCACGACAGAATTTCTCTATGTAACAGCTCTACCTGTCTTGGAACTCTCTTTGTAGACCAAGCTGGCCTCCAACTCACAGAGATCCACCTGTCTCTTCTCCCCAATGCTGGGATTAAAGGTGTGTGTACCACCATGCCCAGCAGGGTTTTTTTTCTTGTTTTGTTTGTTTTTTTTTGTTTGTTTGTTTTGGTTTGGTTTTGGTTTTTCCAGACAGGGTTCCATCTTTTTGCTTTTAAAAATAAAGCCCCAGTCATTCTTAGCTAGTCTGAAATTTTCAGCAATTCTCTTGCCTCTGCCTTCCAAGGGCTGGGATTACAGATATGTGCCCCACCACCTGCTTATACTGGTTTCCTTCAACAAAACCCATTCCTGTCATGGGTTCTTCTAATTCTGTAATAAACCAGTACAAAGCAATGTCTTCATGGAGTGACTAGTATGCAAGTCCAGTTTCTCTCATTGTCTTCTCCTTGCTCATATCTTACAGTAAATATGGGAGCCAAGCCCCTCAGTATTTAATAAAAAAAAAAGTGAATATACGTGAAGCAAATATTTTTATTTAAATCAGTTGCCAAATCACAATTTATCCAAAGGAACATAATGCAACATTGTTCTTAAAAGAAGGGGCACAGATATAACACCGACAAACTCCATTATCTATCAAAATACATCTGTAAAGAACAGGACTCGCTTCGATCTGCATATGAATTAGGTCCAGCATACAAGACTACAATCCAAAAAGCAACAACAGGTTCCTTCCGCATTAGGAAACATCTCGTGGCCATACTCATCTGTCCATACTGTTAAGAGATGGGGCTTAATCTGACACCAAGGAGACTTCTTTCCAACCTGGACTGGATTAGGAAAAAAAAAATGTTGTGGAAATATTGGGACATTCTGGATGTTTCAAAATGGAGTTTTTATTTCTGAGCTCACTGTGCATAGGAAAACGACCACTTTCAGAGGACTACAAGCCCACAGATTTAAGCATCAGTAAACTTTAAAAAGACTTGTATCTTCCTGCCAGGAATGTTACTTCTCTGTTCGCTGCAGGTTACAGTTGAGGCTTGGGGCTTCTCAAAGCTTTGCTATGGCTGCACACCCATTATATATTGCATAATACAAAAGGCATGTGCTTAAACATTAGAAAAAAATATACAATAGGTACAGGAGGAGGACTACATAAAACACACATATAAATACATAAAGGAGGATGCTCCAGTTTGAGAAGTGGAACTAGGTATTGCCAACATTGGTTTCAGGTTGAGAAGGCAGGACCTTACATCTGACATACACGGCATCAAGGGGCAACTCAAAGACAGTCTTGAAAGGAGGAAACGTTAGCTGGCTCTAGCTCCCGATGCAGCCTCAGGATTGTCGGGGTGCTCCGCAGGGTTGAAATCATTGGACGGCTCTGCTCTCTGCATCTCAAGGGCTCTGAAATCTTGGTCTCGAGGTCCCAACAGCAGCATTTTGTTCCGTGACTCGTCTTCACATTCTGGTCTTACAAACATACAACGAGCAACTGGAGAAGGAAGAGAGAGGAGAGATAAGAAGCCCCTTTCTTCCCTCATTGTATGGACAATAGAATAACTGCCCAAGAGCTATAGGGATGGAAAGCCCTGGGTATGGGGAGCTCTGGAGACAGGGAGCCCTGGAACACTGGAGTCTAACTGCATTAAAGGAGGAAGGGGGTTGGCTGGACAGCTCAAGTTTACTGTACAAGCCTGGAGACCTCAGTTCGATCCCCCAAAATGTTCTTCTTTGACATCTCGCTCTAATACATATCATGCATAGACACCCCACCCCACCCATATCATGCATGGATGGGTACATACAACAAAACCTTTAAGGTCTGAAAAGATGGTGCAGTGGCACACACACACACATACACACACACAGACAAAGGCACAGTCACAGAGAGACATAGTGGGGAGTAGAGGTGGGGTGGGGAGTCCTTAGAGGTTGATAACTAAGTCATAGTGCTGGCCTACAACGTGCCCTGAATTCCAACCTCAGCACCACACACAGAAGAGAAATGCATCTTATCAGAACCAGACGTGGCGGCTCATGACTCTAATCTACCTACAGGGCAGGCTGAAGGTAGAAACATTATCAGGAGTTCAAGTCCAACCTGGGGCTACACAGTGAGACCCTGCCTCTAAAACACAAATGGGAAAGCGAGGCATGGCAGGATACATACACCTGTAATCCCAGCCCTTGAGAAATGATACATCATTCTCATCTCCCTTAGCTATAAAGCAAGCTCAAGGCTAGCCTGGGCTAAATAAAGCAACCCTCAAGGCCAGCCTGGGCTAAAATGAATCAAAGACTTTCCCTCCAAAAGAGCAGTACATTCTTAACCATTGAGTCACCTCTCCAGGCCCTAAATTAACATGTTAAAAGTTTTGGCTGAGCTGGGTGTGATGGTGCATGGCCTTTAATCCCAGTGGAGGATCAAGAGAGGCAGAGGGCAGCCTGGTCTGCATGGTGAGTTCCAGGACAGCCAGGGCTACATAGTGAGACCCCAGCTCAAAACAGCAGCAGCAGCAGCAAAATTAAGTCATTATTTTCATTATATCAGCAAGACTTGGGATTCTGATGAGACAAAAAATAAAAAGCAAAATTCAAATATCCACCCTAGATCCAACTCTAGTTGATAATTATTTCCAACTGAAGGTTGGTTCTATATAAAATCAGTTATCTGCCATGTGATTGCATAGATGGGGCAGGGAAATAGGGGTGGAGGAGGATCAACCATCCAGAAGGAAGTTTACCTACCAAGCGTCTTAGGATTCTGCCAGGTCTCCCTTTGGCTCTTCTGTCTGGGCCTTGTTCATTTCTTCTTCCTGGACCTCTACTTTCGGGGCATCTCCCTCCTCGGTTAGCTTTGGTCCGTTGGTGTCTGGGGACTCTTTGGTTAGATTTCCAGAGGCATCCACCTCTGCCCGGGCTAAGGTTTGGTTCTGGGGGCCATCAGCAGCATGCTCCTTTTGATCTTTGGATTGAAGAGGCAGCTTCACCACATTTTCTTTGACACTGGCACTTTCAACTGCAAGCATGTTGATCCTTTCTGAAGTCTTGCTCATGCCTTCAGAACTATCAGAAATCGCAAGTCCTTCCTGGGCTGCGGCGCTGAGTGTTTCATCTTGGGCGGAGACTTGACGGCCGCTTTCATCTTTGTCCAGCACCTGTTGTGCTCCCTGGCTGTCAGCCTGCATCCCAGGAACCCGTGTCTGTGAATCCGAAGCGTGAGTCTCGAGGGCTGCTTCTGTACGTGCGAACTGGTCAACGGCTGTCTGGATGACGTTCAGGACTATCTTGCTGCTCTTACTCTCAAAATCCAAGATCTCAGGTTCAGCCTTGAGGACTTTCTCTTTTGCTGTACTCTCCTTGCTGGCAGCATCAGGACCAGCATCTGGCTGGTCATCTTCATCTGATCTCTGTTTCTGGGATGCGCTTATTTCTCCTTGCAGGTCAGGATGCAGGGTGCTTTCAGGAGCGGGAGTTACTATTATTGGGATGGACTCTGCCTGAGACTCAGGCCCCAGGGGCACAGTGTCCTCTCCATGCTGAAGGGTCCCGTGGCCACCCGTCTCTGAGGACTTCTCAGCTGGTAAGATGTGTGCACCTACACACTCCAGACTTTCATCTGTCTCTGAAATTGTGACAGTTTCTACCACCTTTTTCACAGCTTCGGTTGTTTGAGTGACTGGTGTGTCTGAGCTTTGAACTTGAACCTCTGTGCAACCTGCTTTGTCTTGGTCTGGGAGAGCAGAGCTTCCTCCAAGGCTGGCCAGTGCCTTTCCCCTCTCTGAGTGCAGCATGTCAGCAGTCAGGACTGGCTTCGGGTGGGCTCCTTCATGCTCAGGAGTGGCTAGTTCCTGATCATGTTCTTCACTCGCTTGCTCTAGCTCTGTCTCCATTTTCTCCTTTTCAATGTCTGTTCCAATCTCTCTCTCTTCCGGGCTAAGACTCTGCTCTTCAGTACTCTCGTTTTCCTGACATCTAGCCACTTCCGTAGCTTCACCATCACGTGTCACATCAGCAGTCTTTGGACTGTTGGGTCCAGTGTGTACAGACACCTCCTGTTCTTTAACACACAGTCCGTCTTTGACTTTTTCCCCATCACACTGGCCAGCCTCACCCTCCTGACCCACCTCAGTCTTTGCCAGAACTGGCACTACCCCGGCAGCAAGCGCTTGCTGTGTAGGTTCTAGAACATCTCTTCCTGGTTTTTCCTCGTGTTCTTCCTGGGCTGGAAAATTAGGTGGTGTTGAAGGCCCCTCCTTCTGAGCGGGAGCTGCTGCTTCTTCCATCTGTGACTGCCTGACAGCTGCAATGGCTTTACTGCCCTGGCTGTCAACGGTCTCGTCTTGCTGTGTCCCGTCTGGAGTGTCTGAATCTGCTAGGGGAGTACTTCCATTTGTCTCACTGTCTGTCAAGGTTTCGGATGACTCAGGGGCCACAGCCTGTTCCGTCAGCTGCGGGAGCTTGACAGCCTGGCATGTGGTGGTACAGTCTATACCCTCTGTGACTTCAGGAACTTCGAGGCTCTCTGGAATAGCCCGTACAGTCTCAGAGCCCTGTGCAGGATATTTAGCTTCAGCCTCCTGCATGGGTCCTTTCAGCACAACGCCCTTCTCTTTCTCCATAGCCAGCACCTCAGAGTCCTCCTCTACCTCCTCCACCTTCTCCAGCGCTTTTGGCCCTGCTCTCTGCACAGTCTGGGTTGCAGGCACCTGGGACTCCTCTTTCACCTTGTCTGCAACGGCTTGGAGGATGGCCTGCGTCTGGCGCTCCTGTTCTTCTGCATCTAGCATGCCACCCTCTATCTCCTGAACTGGGGTGGCTTCCTCAGTGGTGTCCGGGGAGTCGGTCAGCTGAGAAACGGCAGACACCATGTCTGTGGTCTCTTCCGCCCCTGATGCTTCGGTAACTTCCTCAGCACGGAGTGCCTCTGTGGTTTCTGCGGCTGTCACGGCTTCTGAGGTGAAATCCACCTCACTGGTGACTACGTCATCATGGGTGTCTTTGTCCTCTGGTAAAGTCTGGGTGAGTGCAGGAGCTTCTTCTGCAATGATGTCTTTTTCAGTGGCCTCTTCAACGGGTGGTGTGGCTTCTCCCTTGGAGTGTTCAAGAGGTTCTGTCATGGAAGCGGATATCCACGAAGGAGACCGCTCTTCGGCACTGGTGACTGCCCTGGTCCCATCAATGACTGCGACACTCACAGTGTGAACCAGAGTCTTACTGAGCTCCTCGGACACGTACACAGCCCCCTTCAGCTGGGGCAACTCCACGTTCTCCTGAGCTCGCTGCGCTTCCATCTTCTCCCTTTCTACCGCATCATACTCAGACAGAGGCACAACGGCTGGGACGTCAGGGTCATCCTCATTGATGTCCACTGGCCCTGAGTCTTCAACAGCAGCTTGTTCTTGCTTCCCATCTGCCCTTTTCTTCCGCCGTCCAGGAATAAATTTCTTAATGGAAACCCAAGATTCCTCTTTAGTTGGTTCGATCTCGGAAGCCAACTGCTCTACACCGGAGTCTTCAGTTTTCTCTTCCAGTTTTGACTTGGATTTTTTTCTGGGAGTGACTAATCTTTTAAATGACTCCCAGGTGGAGACGCCCTCCCCTTCAGAAGGGCTTCCAGCTGGCTCGGGCGAGGAACTTCCTTGCGCTTGGTCTTGTTCCTGGGTGCTGGCAGGAACAGCATCTGCTCCAGCTTCTTTGTCTTTGCCAGCCTCCTCCGCTCTGTGACCATCCCCTCCCAGTGTTCTTGGTCCTCCTTCGTCATCTGAAGAGGATGCCTTCCTTGCTCTCTTCTTGGATGATCCAACACAAATCAGTGCCTCCCAAGACACTGAAGTATCCACCCTGCGCTTAGGTTCCTCTGACTTTTGCTCCTCGCCAACGGCTTTGGCTTCGTCTTGCATTTCCGACACGGTGCTCTCCGTGGAGGACAAGGTGGCACTCTTGACCTTGTCCAGCTCTTCTTCCTTGTCGCTCTCAGAAGGTCTTCGAACCCGTTTCTTGGGTGTCACCATCTTTTTGAAGGATGCCCAGGGGGTGATCCCTTCCCTTTTCTTCTCTCCGTCGGAAGCGGCTCCTTCCTCAGCTTCCCCTTCCTGGGGTGTTTCCGAGGACCCTTTCTCCAGACACGTGATCTCCTCAGGCTCTTCAGGGGAAGATGCAGAGCTCTCTCCCTTCTGCTCATCAGCACTCTCTGGGGACTCGGTTTGAATGTGTTGGTATTCTCCTAGCTCCTCATCTCCCCCGCCTCCTCGTTTCCCCTTCTGCTTCTTCCCGGAGAGCTTCTTTAAGCCTGAGCTGCTGAAGAGTTTCTTCAAGGGACTTCCCTGTACCTTGATTCTCTCCTGAGAGGACAGCATCTCCACCTCACTGACAATGCCTTCGGGGTGTTTGGGCAGCATCTTCTCTTCGGGACTTAGATCTGTCAGCTGAGTATGGTCACCTCCAGAGACGCATACTTCTTTGCTCTTCATTAGCTCCTCGACAGGCTCAGCTTCCTGGGGGATCTCCTGGGTGTCAGCCAGTTTCTCAGCGGGCAAGGATTCTCCCGATCCTTCCACCACCACGCCCCCTTCCACTACCACGCCCCCTTCCACCACCACGCCCCTTTCCACCTCTTCTCCTCCTCCCTGCTCTTCCATCCTCTTCTCCACGGTGCTCACGTGGACCTCTGCAACAACTTCTTGGTGGGCTTCTGTCTTCTCGTCAAACACTTCCGTTGCCAAGGGAGCACACTTCTCTGACAATGCCTCCAGGTCACCGACCTGGTCTTCCAGAGGCAACTCCACCTTCTCGTAGTCGGCTGACAACCTGGCCTGGTCTGTGCCTTCGGCAGGCTCCTGCTGCTCCAAGGCTGGGGCTGGCTCTGCCTTTTCTCCTTCTTCCTCGTCTACTTTTTCGGCCTCTTGCTCCTTTCTCTTCTCAGAGGAAGTTTCCAGATCATCCTCCTTTGGTTTCTTGAAGCTGGTCTTCTTGCGCCAGCCGGCCCAACCATGAGTGAAGAATTTCTTGAAGGAAGATGTCGTCTCGTTGCTGACAGGGCTGGTCGGAGATTCTGGGGACTTGATAGGTTCTTTTTCTCGGTTTTCTTCTCCTTCATCTCTGGCTTCTTCTTCATCTCTGGCTTCTTCTTCCTCAGCCGCTTGACCAGGCTCGGCTTGAAGGGGAATTTCTGTGCTGCTCTGTGCTTGCTTCAGGGTACCTTCTTGCTTCTCTGTGGATTGCTTCAGCTCACTTTCTTTGGATGCTGATTCTCCGGCGGTCTCCACACAGGGCTCTTGGTGGTCTCCTGCTCCAACGGAGGCTTCTGCCCCTTCACCTTCATCCTTTTTGACAGTGAGTAGCTGGACACTATCTGACTTTTCATTTTTATCCTTCTTCACCGTGAATTTAAAACCAACAAACTTAAATACCTTCTTGAAGCCGACATCATTAGCCTGGGACTCGGCAGCCTGTGGCATTTCTTCCACATTGCTCTCTGAAGCAGGGATCTGCTCAATAATTTCTGGTGTTTCCTCCTGCTCGTCCTTTGTGATATCTTCAACAACTGTGGAACTGGCTGCCATTTCTTTAGCTCGGTCTTTCTCTTTCACATCTTCTGACTCTCTCTGTCCAACTATTAATGAGGGGAGAGGAGAAAAAGGGAAAAATTACTTTGCTCAGCAAGTGTAACACTCTCATTAACAGTAAGCTAAGGTGGACTGTGGAGGTATTTGTAAATGTTTCATAGATTGGCCGTGGCTACTCCTTTCAAAGGACTATCTAAAACCTCAAGTCCAAAGGCACAACACTTGCCTCTTTACCTTCCCTTGGCTATAGAGAAATTAGTTACATGGACTGGAAAGACACTTCAGTGGTTAACAGTATGTGCTGTTTTTGTAAAGGACCTGGACGTTCAGTTCCAAACCCCTACACGATGGCTGGATCCAACATCCTCTCTGGCCTCTGTGGGCACTGAACACACATGGTACACAGGCGTATATGTGCAAGCAAAACTTATACAAGGAAACAGAAATCTTTTTTTTTTTTTGGGTTTTTCGAGACAGAGTTTCTCTGTATAGCCCTGGCTGTCCTGGAGCTCACTCAGTAGACCAGGCTGACCTTGAACTCAGAAACCCACCTGTCTCTGACCCCCAAGCACTGGGATTAAAGGCATGCGCCACCACTGCCTGGCAGGAAAAGAAATCTTTAAAACAACAACAACAACAACAAAAAAACCTCATGAATAAGTGAGTAGTGATATAAAACAAAATCAGGATTAAAATCACATGACTTTAACTCCAGCATTCAGGAGGCAGAAGCAATAGGTTCAATGAGTTCAATGCCAACTTGGCCAGGAGATTGAGTTCCAGGACAGTTAGGGGGCTACATAGTGAGACCCTACCTCTGAATAAAACACAACCAACAAAACAATGCGCGCGCGCGCGCGCGCGCGCGTGTGTGTGTGTGTGTGTGTGTGTGTGTGTTGTATGTCTGTGGGTCTGTGTACAGGATGACATTGAGGTCTTCCTCGGTCACTCATTTATTTATATTCATTTTTGTACTTTGTGTTGGGGGTTGGGGGGTGAGCGACAGTGTACTCACATACATTTAAAGAAAAAAGAAAAACACCTTTGCCTGCTGAGCCATCTTCTGGCCACCAATTTAGCTGCACTAGACGGCTAGCAAGTCCCGGGGAACCCATCTAGCAAGTTCTGAGGATTCTTCTTGCTTCCACCTCCACAGGCGTTTCCTGTGGTGGGTGTTGGGAGTCAAACTCGGGCCCTCCTACCTTTGTGTTGGTGCTTGACATCAGCCTCAAAAAATGTAATTTTTTAAATAGATTTATTTATTTTACACGGGTACACTGTCACTCTCTTCAGACACACCAGAAGGCGGCATCGGATCCCATTACAGATGGTTGTGAGCCACTGTGTGGTTGCTGGGAATTGAACTCAGGATCTCTGGAAGAGCAGACAGTGCTCTTAACTTCCAAGCCTTCTCTCCAGCCCCAAGAAACTATTTTTACAGAGGAAAAAAGTTTAATAAACAGATGAAACTAAACAGATCACACTTCTAGTGTGATCCACCAAGTGACTCTCTTTAGTTGATTGGTTGGTTAGACCAGACAGACCTTACTTAGCCCAGGCTAGCCTCGAATTTATATGTAGCCAAGAATGATGTTGAATTTGTATTTTCCAGCATCTACCTCCCAGGTGCTGGGACTGCAAGCAAATGCTACCACGTTTATGTCTCTCTTAAAATTTCAGAAGTGCTGGGCGGTGGTGGCACACGCCTTTAATCCCAGCACTTGGGAGGCAGAGGCGGGCGGATTTCTGAGTTTGAGGCCAGCCTGGTCTACAAAGTTGAGTTCCAGGACAGCCAGGGCTATACAGAAAAAAAAAACATACAGGGCTATGTCTCGAAAAAAATTTTTTTTTCCTGAAGTAATGTGGCTAGAAAGGTGGCTCAGGGATTCAGTTCCTAGCACCCATGTTGTGGCTCACAACCATATGTAACCCTAACTCCAGGAGATCTGATAGCCTCAGGTTCCACACATGGTATAAAATAAACACACACACACACACACACACACACACACACACACACATTCGAGCAGGAAAATCACTCACATAAAAAAACTAAAAAAAAAAAAAAAAAAAAATTGGATGTCTAGAACTGTGCTGGCTAATTTTAGGTTAACTTGGCACAATCTATACTCATCTGAAAGAAGGGAACTTCAAGTGAGAGAATGCCTCCTTAAGATACATAGGACACAGAGTGAGTTTCAGGACAGCCAGGGCTACACAGAGAAACCCTGTCTCGAAAAACCAAAAGAAAAAAAAATCCATAGGACATCCTGGACTATACTGGGCTCACTTGGTAGACTAGGCTGGCTTCAAACTCACAGAGATTTGCCTGCCTCTGCCTCCCAAGTGCTGGGATTAAAGGCCTTACTACCACGCCCTGATAGACATTTTCTTAATTAATGACTGATGGGGAGGGCCCAGCGCACTGTGGGTGGTGCCATCCCTCAGCCGGTGGACCTGAGTTCTGTAAGAAAAAAGGCTGAGCAAGCCATGAGGAGAAAGCCAGTGAGCAGCACCCCTCCGTGGCCTCTCCATCAGCTTCTCCCAGAGATTCCTGCCCTGTTTTGAATTCCTGTCCTGACTTCCTTTAATGATGAACAGTGATATGGAAGTGTAAACAGAATAAACCCTTTCCTCCTCAACTTGCTTTTTGGTCATGGTGTTTCATCAAAGCACTAGAAACCCCAACTAAGACAATCACAATATAAATATAGATTATAAAATATATCAATATTGTATTGATAAGTTAGGCTAGGGAGTGTAGCTCTGTGGTAGAACACTTTCCTAGCATGCTCCAGGTTCTGAGTTTGAGTTCCAAACCAAAGAAAATGGTCTGAGGGGTGCCAGGAGGTTTTGTTACTTAGATAACAGGGGCAGGAAGTATTGCCAGCTTGAGGGCCATCCTAGGCAAAGTGGTGAGACCTCATCTCAAAAATAAAAAATAAAGCTGGCCATGGTGATCTATGTCTTTAATCCTAGAGAGGATGAGAGGCAGAGGAGGGAGATTTCTGTGAGTTTCAGGATGACATATGTCTCAAATAAGTAATCTGCATCAATAACAATAATAATAATAATAATAATAATAATAATAATAATAAGGTGGTAGGAATAGTATATATAGTCAAGGATCAAAAGTTGCTAAATTTGTTGAGTGAAAAGTTGTCAGGAAGCAAAGTTTCAGAGTGTTGAAGTCTGCCCCCACAGCAGAGCTCTAGGCATTTTGTTCCAATGCCTGCCAGCTATTTCATATTGTGGTTATAACATCCCTGCCCATCTATGATGCAGAAAAATAACTCGACTCAGAGCAGGGTCATGCTGACCACATGCCCTGTGATGTTCTGTATGCTATAAGGTTTGCTAATCTTAAAGAAATTCCACAACCATAGCTTCACTTAGGACCCATCAAATTAAAGGTCAATGGCTTGAGTCAGAGCCGACCACTAGGCAAACACTTCTAGCATCTGCATATGAGCTCATTGTGGTTTTAGCCTTTGTAGGCTGAATTCTGAGCCACGGCCCTGAGCAATCAGTCTTAGGGTGTACGTTCAATACACCATCCCTGTCTGACTGAGATTGGTATTCCTGTGGTTTGTGGGGTGACTCCTGGACCCCGACAATTGTCACACAGGTGATAATTTCAAAAGAGTCCCTTTACAATGGAGAAGTCCAACAGGTGCCACCACAACTGAGTGATCAGGCCTGACAACCTGGGGGAGTCACTGAGAAAGGCACATGTCCCAACAAATGGAATCCAGTTGTGAGAAATGATCGGCCAGAGGCACAGTATCAAACAGCCTGCCGAGCCGATGCTACAAAAGGCCAAGATCAAGCAGGAAGGACTGCTTGCAAGGAACTTCAGCCAGTTTGTGGAGGCACACACCTTTAATCACAGTGCATGCGAGGCAGAGGCAGGCAGATTTATGACTTCGAGGCCAGCCTGGGCTATACAGAGAAACCCTGTCTCAAAAAACAAAACAAAACAGGAAATTCCATTAAAATTTGCACCCTGATAAAAACAGCACTTATAGTCCAGAAAATACACACAACTATTACAACTATTATTTCTCTATTAAGAATCTAAAGTTAGGGGGCTGGTGAGATGGCTCAGCAGGGAAGAGCACCGACTGCTCTTCGGAAGGTCATGAGTTCAAATCCCAGCAACCACATGGTGGCTCACAACCACCCGAAATGAGATCTGACGTCCTCTTCTGGTGCGTCTGAAGACAGCTACAGTGTACTTACATATAGTAAATAAATAAATCTTTAAAAAAAAAAAAAAAAAAAAAAAAAAAAAAAAAGAATCTAAAGTTAGCCAAGAGTCAGAGGCAGTCAGATCTCTGAATCCAAGGCCTGCCTGGTCTACAGAGCAAGGGCTACACAAAGGAATCCTGTCTTGAAACGAACAAATAAACACTCCCCCAGCCCCCAGAAAAAGAGAAACGAAAAGAAAAAACAAAGATAAAAGAACTTTTTCTTATAAAGCAAAAAGGACCATTACATTAAACACTGAGGTAAATATTCAAAGAGAAATAAAAATTCTGACATGATTCCACTGCTCATGGTGTCTAATCTTTTTCTGCATGCACAACCACTTGTAAGTCGCTGCAGATAGGAATGTCAGTTTGTGTAGCCATTTGGACAGACATCAGTATGACCCAGCTACAGCACTGTTAAGTATGGACAACCCCCCAGGACTCCAGTCAGGACAGCACGCAGACAATTGCTTAGCCGCGGTTACTCTGCGACGCTCACAGGACAGAAACCAGCAAAGACAATGATACCCCTGATCCATGTATGCAAATACCATGAGGAGACCAGTTGTTGTCTGCTAACCTAAAAAATTAATTTAAAAAGTATTATGTCATTAATTTTAAAAGTATCTGAAGGGACTGGAGAGATGGCTCAGTGGTTAAGAGCACTGGATGCTCTTCCAAAGGTCCTGGTTCAATCCTCAGCAATGCCCTCTGACGCCCTCTTCTGGTGCATCTGGAGACAGCTAGTGTATTCATATACATAAAATAAACCTTTAAAAGTATCCGAAATCAGGAAATTGGCTTAAGTTTTCACCCTGGTTCTAAAGTCACGATTCCTGGGTGCTCCTAGTGGGACCTCAAGACTTCCTTATGCACATTTCCATTAACTGTGCCTCTTCTTTGTCTTGTTTGATTTATTCTAAGACAAGGTTGATTGAGCCCAGGCAGGCCTCCAGCTAGAGATGTTAGGATGACCTTGAACTTCTGACTGAGGCTACAGAAATATGCGGCTAAGCCAGTCTATGCAGTGGGGGAGGGGTGAACTCTGTAGTAGGCAAGTCCTAATGTTCAAAAATACTCTAATGCAAGGAGATCGAACCTCCTCTTATTTGTTTCTTGGAAGGTGAGTTATTGTGGACTTATGCTACAAGGTAGAAAAACAAAATCAGTCACTGACAAACTCGTTAACTTTTACTAATAACTGGGAAAAGCATTAAGGAGAGAAGGCCTTACCACAGGCCCAAGGCTAAGACACGCACATCCTTGCCTTCCCTGGGATTATGAAATGCAGAAATTTTCTTTTTTTCTTTTCTTTTTCCAGACAGGGTTTCTCTGTGTAGCCCTGGCTGTCCTGGAACTCACTCTGTAGACCAGGCTTGGCCTCAAACTCAGAAATCCTCCAGCCTCTGCCTCTTCCAAGTACTGGGATTAAAGGCGTGCGCCACCACTGCCCGGCTTAAATTCATTTTTAAAGATTTATTTTTATTTATCTTATGTGTGTCTGTGTGATGAAGGCCTCGTGTGTGTAATTAACACAAAGGCCAAAAGAGAGAGTCAGATCCCTTGGAACTGAGAAGCCAGTTAGGCTCTCTTGAGCAAGCAAATGCTCAACTACAGAGCAGTCTCTCTAGTCTCCATAACAATTAAAAATTTATTTTCCTTAAAAATAAATCTTTTTAAAAATATATCTTTTTGCCGGGCAGTGGTACTTTTGTTTGTTTGTTTGTTTTTTCCCTGAAACAGGGTTTCTTTGTATAGCACTGGCTGTCCTGGAACTCACTCTGTAGACCAGGCTGGCCTCCAACTCAGAAATCTGCCTGCCTCTGCCTCCCAAGTGCTGGGATTAAAGGTGTGTGCCACCACCGCCCAGCCCAATATCTTTTTTTTTTAAAAGATTTTTATTATAAGAGTCCATTGTAGCTGTCTTCAGACACACCAGAAGAGGGCATCAGATGGTTGTAAGCCACCATGTGGTTGCTGGGATCTGAACTCAGAACCTTTGGAAGAGCAGTCAGTGCTCTTAACCGCTGAGCCATGTCTCCAGCCCCAATATATCTTTTTAAAGATAAAAATAAACCATTTGATATTGTTTGAGACCAAGCTAGTTTTGAATTCAGAGATCTGCCTGTCTAAGCCTTCTGAGTACTGGGATTAAAGGCATGCGCCATCACCACTGGGTGGAAAAGACATTAAAAAAATTATTTTATTTTTATGTGTGTGTTCTGCCTGCATGTTATGAATGTACACCACTCTCAGAGGTCAGGAGGAGGACGAATGGTTGTGAGCCACCAGGTGGGTACAGGGAACCAAACAGAGGCCTTCTTCAAGAACAACTGCTTTTAATCACTGAACCACCTCTCCAGGCCCACCCTTTTTCCCTTTACATTCTACACTGGGATGCTTAGAGGTGAGCTACAGGACACAAAACAAACAGGTGCTAGCCAGCTAGCACGACAAAGAAGGCTCTTGACAGATAAGGATGGCCAAGCAATACTCAAGAAACTGCTTTATGTTACTTTTTAAAGAAATGCTTGGGAAGGAAGTGGATGCTGGAGAGATGGCTCAGTAAGTAACTGAGAGCACTGGCTGCTCTTGAAGCCCAGGTTCAATAACTACGTGGGAGCTCACAGCTATCTTGTAACTATGGTTGTAGGAGCTCTGACACCCTCTCAGCAATGCACACACAAAATAAAAATAAATAAATACATACATACATACATACATACATACTTAGGAAGTCTGAGCTGGCCTACTAGTCTACAGTATCCTGTAGTAAATTGTAAGTAAATTTCTTATTATTTAAGAACAATCTTCTAGATGCATCCCCAGCTAATGAACATGGCATTCTTTTCGATTTGCCTATAGGGTTGGTCACTCGCGGTTTTGTCTGCCTCTTCTTGCCTCAACCCCCGACCCGATTCTGTACAGAACTTACAGGGAAGTTCACTTCCAAAAATTCGGCCTCTACTGCATAGTCAAGCTATCAAACATCTGATGGTCCAGGCCTTGAGCTTAGCCTTCGCGACTACCAAGCCTGGTGGCCAAGGCCGTTTAAATCGGGTTCCAACAGGATACAGAAATGTCCTCGCGCGCCCCTACGGCGTACACGCGCATTTGCAAAGCCAGCATCCCGTCCTTGAACCCCCAGAGGATGCCTGGATTCTATTTCTTGGCCATGTGCTGGACACACTGTGATGCATCAGCCCACGCAGAGAGATGCGGTCCACCTCTCCCTAAGCTCCATGGTTGCTCTCTCCAGGCTGGGGAGGGAGTAGAATGACCTCTCCAGTCTTGGATCATTTTCTAGCTCCCTTCCGCCAACCACCTCTGTTATTTTTCCAAGCTGTGGTACTGGAGGCTGTGCCCTCTGTCTGGCAAGAAGTGACATCCACTCTTGAGTTAGGTAGCCTGTGTACTGCCCCTGTGTTAAAATCTATTATGATCTCTCCCCACCCCAACAACTGGAGCAGGGTCTGTTCCTGATCTGTTACCTGCCAGTGGATCCCGTTCCCCTATCTGAGCTGCTCCGCCTTGCCTCAGTGGGAGAGGATGTGCCTAGTCCGGCAGTGACTTGATGTGCCAGGAGATGGGGGACGACCTCGCTCTTCTCAGAGGAAAAGCGTAAGGGAGTGGGCTGTCCGGGAGGGGGGGGGGCAAGAGGAAGGGGCTACTGAGATCGGGATGTAACGTGAATAAATAAGTAAATGGAAAAGGCTCTACTGTGCTCATCTCCGGGTTAGACTGGCACGTGTAGCAAACACATGACCTGCATGGAGGCTTGGCCCGGCTCTCCAAGACTGAGTCGACTTAAGAGTGCAGAGAGCTCAGGGTCGGAAAGCAATGCCCTCTGGCCTGGCCTGCGGTGACTCTCAGGAAGGCAGAAAGGCTGGGAACCCTGTCTAGAGGAAATCTCGATTCCCAGCCGCTGCCACGCTACAGCCGCCAGGGGGCGCACTACTCACAGCATAAGTTACTCCACCAGGGCATGGTGGCTGGTGGCCCGGGACAGCGGCCCGCGAGGCCCGGCCAGCCGCTCCCGGCTGCCCCATCGCGGGGCACCAACCGGCCGCGGGGCAAGCGCCGGCCGCCCAGTTGGAGAGGGGTACCCTTGGGGACGGCTACATGCGTCACAGAGGCCGGACACTGTCGGCCAGGTAACCAAGGCATGCCCCTCCCCCACATCCCGAAGGATCTAGAATCACGTGTGGGGGCCTAACCCCCTAGATCTAGTACAAGAATAGATGAGGGCTTTCTGGCAGTCCCCACGCCGTTTACCACCTATATCTGACTACCTAGTTAACCCTCAAAGTAATGGTCACAGGCGCTCAGGACACATCTCTGTGTGGGTTTGGCTTGGGGTGTAAGTGCTTTAAGTTGATAAAACCCAACTGTAGTGTTGGTATGTTCCAGGGCCAAGTTCTTTCCTATAGCCACATTCGGTCTTAGTGCTTGAAGGTAGAGCCTCCAACTGGTTCAGAAGCCACAGGAACTTCAAAAATTGTCACATAGGGAGAAGGCCCCTACAGGGACTTGGGGGAACAACTTGGCAGCTTATTACAATACTAAACATTTTTTATCCTGCAAGACTGCAAACATGGGCTGGAGAGATGGCTCAGCGGTTAAGAGCACTGACTGCTCTTCCAAAGGTCCTGAGTTCAAAT
>NW_022196911.1:1110953-1116709 GCF_008632895.1 Mastomys coucha | reverse complement strand
GATCTGATGCCCGCTTCTGGTGTGTCTGAAGACAGGTACAGTGTACTTACATATAATAAATAAAAATTAAAAAAAAAAAGACTGCAAACATGATCCTTGGCTCTCACAATGAGTTGAGAGCTACAATGTGTACACACACACACACACAGACACACACACACACACAGAGCTTGTACTTGGGCACTGATTTTAGCTTCATAACTGATCAAAATCAGGAGTAGCCAATATAGAATTCAGTAGGTGGTTAGGTAAAAAGATCTTGGGTTGATGGGATTAGGGACGGAAGAATGAATAGGTAATAAGGGGTGTGTTAGGCAGGGACACTTTACTTTCTGGTAATAATTATATTGAAAGTATATACACCTGTGCCATTTGTCAAAATCCATAGAATGCACACCACCAGGACAAAACTCACACACTCCACGCTCTGACTGTTCCTGTGCAGTGGGGCTTCTTCAGACTTTCATAACAAAGGCGCCACTTTGGGAAAGGATGTCGATAGTAAAGACCACACTGACTATGTGGAGACTTTGAATTATGGCTAACTTTTCTATGAACCCAAACTGCTCATTGCCTTTATATATATATATATACACACACACACATATGTACATGCAATACATATACATAAAATATATAACATATATAAAATATATGATTATATATAATTATAAGTGTGTGGTACTTCGAGATAACTGAAGGCTGGCTGGGTGGGCAATGGGAGAAGCATTAAAGTCTGTCTTTTTGATTCTATACACTTTTCAAAGCACAACCACCCCCTACTCCCATCCCATTAAGTCCTTGTAAGATAAGAAACCTGTAAGTGCCACAAGACAAGAGCAAGTGTTGGGACGTGTCACCTCTCCCATCTGGACAGGAAAATTACTGTATGTGTAAAGCAGACAATGATTGTTTTGGTATGAAAAGTGGCATTTATTCATGCTTACAGTTATATTGAAACCAAACAAAAGAGCACACACACACCTTATCCATCCACTGGTACAGACTTCAAAGACCACCCGGCCATCAATTTTGAAACAAGGGGACAACTGGATAGGACAAGAAGTATTTACAGTGCTAAATCAGAATGTGTTTGTCAGGTGAGAAAGCAGACAGAAAGAGCAACTCCAGTGAGGAAGTGGGGGGAGGGAGAGGAAAAGGTTCAGTAACTCATAAGGGACAAATGTCACCCTGCCCAGTGTCCCGAGAAGATCCCAGCATCACCCCCCTAGCATTCTGGCTACATTACGTAAATATTGAACCAAAGGGGATGACGCAAGGACAGACAGCACCGAATAAAAGCAACCAGAAATACCCTAGACCAGGGCTGCGAAATGACATCCTTTGTGCAAGATGCAGCCGCTAAAATCACCAAGTCTCAGCCACTGTGGATACCTGCACTCAGTTTGCAAAAGACCAGCTAGGAGTGGGAGTGGGTGGGGGCGGGGCTATTTCTCACAGCTAAACTATTAGGCTAAAAGGTTTGTTAGGTTTGTTATGTGTACAGTCAGGGAGCCGAGAAGTCGTTGCCTTCAGTATGCACCTACTGATGACCCCACCAGACTTCAGTGGATACTTCCAATCCAGGGCGCACACGACACAGGTGGCTCTGGTTAAGCTGAACAGTCACAAAACCAAGTCATGAAACTGGAAAAGGCACTGGTAGAGGTAAGAGGAGGAAGGCTAGGAGGGACATAAGAAAGGGGATGTGTGCGTGTGTGGGGGGTGTGTGTGTCATGAAAGCATCCACATCCAAGAACAAAGTCTTTCCTCGGGGCCAGTGAGACAGCACAGTGAGTTAAAGGTACTAGCTACCAATCCTGCTGACCTGAAGTTTATCCTGGGACCCATGAGGTAGAAGGGGAGAACCAGTTCACACAAGCTGTCTTCTGACTCCCGTTAAAGTACAGCGGCATTCATGTGTTTACGAGCACATAAAATGTAATTTTAGATTGCTAGGTGTGGGGGCGCTTGCCTTTAATCCCACCAGAAATTGGGAGGCAGAGGCAGATAGGATCTCTGAGAGTTCTAGGCCAGCCTTGTCTACAGTGAGTTCATGTCTCTCCATCCCTCTCCCCCAACCCTTCTCTCTCTCTCTCTCTCCTCTCCCTCCACCCTGAGGCTCCTGAGTGCTGGGTTTCCAGGTGGGCAAAATGGAAAGTGTAATTTTCCCTTCCCCACAAAAGAGAAAGGAGCCAGGCAGTGGTGGCTCAAACCTTTAATCAGTACTAGGCAGAGGCAGGGGGATCTCTTGAGTTCGAGGCCAGACTGGTTTACAGAGTGAGTTCCAGGACATCCAGGGCTATACAGAGACAGAGTCCTAGACAGACATGCTATCCCATTCCACCCCACCCCCAACCCCACCACTATATTGTTTCAGTGAGCCAGATCTCAAGCCTTTAGACTGGCGGTTTTTATTTTTATCTTTTTTTTCCCCCCCCCCGAGACAGGGTTTCTCTGTATAGCACTGGCTGTCCTGGAACTCACTCTGTAGACCAGGCTGGCCTCGAACTCAGAAATCCGCCTGCCTCTGCCTCCCAAGCGCTGGCATTAAAGGCGTACGCCACCACCGCCTGGCAGATTGGCGTTTTTTATATTTTGACTAAAACACAATTAACACACAGCAGGCTAATTAGTAAGCTGGCTTGCTATGCTCATTAAAAATGGCTTTGTTTTGTCTTTCAAAAACAAATGTGCTTATTGTTTTGTGTTGGCTTTGTTTTTGCTTTTTTAAGCAGGGCCTCAAATATCTTGAGGTTGATATGAACTAACCTATAGAGCTGAAGTTGGCCTTGGATTTGCAATACCCCTGCCTCCACTTCCTAAGTGCCAGAACATCATACCCAAGGCACACCATTCCCAAGTACTTAGCTCATTTCTCTGAATTCTAACCACCATCTATCCGTAATCTATAGAAACAAGGATTCCTGTTCAGACAATGTGCAGAGATGATCACTATTAATATATATGGGCTTTTTTGTTGTTGTTGTTTTTGATAAGTGGTTCAAGTGGTTCAGTTTGCCAAACTGCAGCATAATTGTTTCATGACTCATGTTTAAGTGCCTGCTCAGCAGTTCATTGGTCCTATCTTTTGTGGTCAAACTGCGGGGCTCACAGGCAGTGTCATTATGGAGTCTGAGCAGAAGAGAGCAGTGTTGCCCAGCTGAACCAATAAAGTGCAAGAACCCACAGGGTGGTCTGGTACCCTTTCAAACTCAGCAACGTCTCAAGTTCTTCTGGTGCCTTTAAATAAGAAAAACAACAACAACAACAACAACTGATTTCCAACATAAACCTTTCCGGAGCGTTAAGGAAAGCCTATGTCTCAAGTGGGCTTTCTTACCCTTACACAGAAGTGTAGCATGTAGATCCCTCACCCCATTTTTGACCCATGTGAGCCTGGTGTGGCCTCGTGTTCTGTGTTTTTATTCCATTCTTTACTATCCATCCCCTGCTTTTAGCTTTCACTGGCCCACCTCTACTTGGAACATTCAAATTACTTACATTCCCCGAGTTCTAGCTGGCAGCAGAGATGCCCAGACCAGACATCATTCCCATCCACCTCTCTGACAGACAGGATGCATTCACAGACAACGCTTAGTAAACAAACGGGCTTGGTTTTGGCAGGATTGCGTGTGTCCAACTCCTCATATGGGTGAGGTTAGCCTTGGACTACCAATTCTTGTGCTATGCAATCCAGCTTGAGAACCTGTTGAATGCATTAAAAGTCTCAAAGATGGAGAATAAGGGTTAAGAAGACCTAAACCACCAAGCTTATAAAGGGAGAGAAGATGCCACAGGCCTTTAATCCCAGCACTCTTGAGGCAGAAGCAGATGGATCTATGAGAATTTACAGCCAGCCTGGACTACATAGTCCATTCCAGATCAGCCACGATTATATGGTGAGATCCTGTCCATGTCTGTCTGTCTGTCTGTCTGTCTGTCTGTCTGTCTGTCTGACATACACACACAAACACACACACACACACACACACACACACACACACACACACACACATCTCAGTGGTAGAGCCCCTATGGGCAGCAGAGGCTGGTGGGAACACCAGCTATGTGTAGTGGTCAGAGGACAACTGTGCAGTGGCTCCTAACTTCCACCTTTACACAGGTTTCAGGGATTGAGCACAGATTACAACTGAAGTGGGGAGCCCGCCCTCTATTACTTTTGGCACATTCAATCCTCATGCTACGTGTGGAGTTACTGCAAGGGGTTGAGTCTGCAGGGCTTCCAGCTCCTGCAAAATCATCTGCTTTTAGATTGGTCCCGCTAGACAGAAAGTAGAAAAGCTTAAAGGTCCCTAGAAGCCACGGTGACTTGGGGTGCATTTCCTTGCTCCCTTAAAAGTCTATGCATCAATAATATAAGCAGTTATAGAAGAGACCTTTCTCTCCCTGTGTACAGTAACTGCTCTGAACAGTCCCACCGCTGTGAAGACAACTGCTGTTCATGCAGCAAACCTCGAGTGCTCAGAGAGAGTGCTCATTCATACTGGGGCTCAGACTCACCAGGATCCAGTTGAGAGTACTCAACTCGAAAGACCCAAGAGTCAATAGCAACGGGCATCTTGACCCTGCCCCCACTAGCAACCCATCTTCTCCCATCCTGAGGATGGGATGAATATTCAACCACACTTAGAGCAAAAAAGAAAAAAAAATTGGGAGAAAAGCTTCATCTAAACTGAGCTTGCACCAACCTCCTTTCTTCATCACCTCTCCTGAAGGACAGGACAACAGTGTAACAACTATTTATAGTTGGTTGTTACAGTGTAGCAAGTATTTACAGGCGGTGCAAGGGCTCGGTGAATAAAATCACATTTTCTCTAATGGACACATTTTAAGGGGGTCTTGGAACTAATTCCCCACAGATGTCAAGAGACAATCACACTTAGGAGACTGAGATATCTCACTCACACACACAATTTGGAAGCTTAAAAGAAAAAGATAAAAGTGCCCTCCTGTATTCCACAAAAACGTTAATATTTTAATCTAAATTTAGCCGTTGAGTTTAGGTGACATCACTTTTAACAAACAAACAAACAAACAAACAAACAAACAAAAGGGTGCAATACCACAAAAACTATAATAGCCAGTGCTCTCTGTCCCCAGGCACAGCTTACTGTGTAAGACATCTGGAACTGGTTTAACTTTCCCCCACCATCTCCTGGAATCTTTCCAGGAATTCTCTGCATTCTGAACCCACCCCTTATATCAAAACACGCCCAACTCAACTCTGCTCGTTCCAAAGCTCATCGGCCATGAAAGCACCGGTCAGAAAAGCTGCTTAATGGGGCTTAACACAGAGCTGTATGAGGACCATCCAAGCGACATCATTACTATGCGGCTCTTTGGCCACCATGAGGCAAGGGTACCCTGACAGCATCGTCTATGCCTTCAGAAAGAGATCCTTTATGAGGTACCCAGAAGCTAGGCGCGGGCAACTTCCTTTTATGACAAGCGGAAGCTCACTAAGCAGGGTTTTCCCAATTGTTAGAAACAAACAGTGACCACAAAGCACCAAAAATACAGAGTCACCGGCAGCAGAGGCCAGTGAAGTACCTCAACTCTTCGGACTACTGTTCTATCCTCATCACAGATCAGAACCAACACACAACACTGACAACAGCTGTGTGCAGCGTACTATTCCCCCACCAATAATTTGCATAGAAAAGTGTGTTCTAAGCTGTCTACAATATATACAAATGCTTCTGTGGCTTAGGTGTTTTTTTTTTTAATTAAAA
>NW_022196911.1:1083693-1110897 GCF_008632895.1 Mastomys coucha | reverse complement strand
CCCTTCAAGGACACCACTGGCTCTTCCCCTCTCTCCCCGATTTTTTTTAAAAAAAGACACACTTTATAGCCCAGGCTAGCCTCAAACCAGAGTTAACCCTTTGGCTCTCTTTCCCAAGTGCTGGGTTTATAGGAGTGAGCCCCTACACTTGTATCCCCCATTTACTTTGGAAAGATAAAGAATAATGCTTTTGCTCAATTTACCAAGTAAAGAGACTATCAGTTAACCTTAAAAAATGTGTGTGAATGAATGAAAATAGAAAAAAAAAAGCCTTTAAAAAAGATTTACTTTTAATTATATGATATGTGGATGTTAGTGTGTGGGTGTGCACATACATGAATGCAGGTGTCCCACAAGGACCAGAACGGAGTGTCGGAGTCCCTGGAGCTGAGGTGACAGTCACCGGTGAGCTACCTGATGTGGGTGCTGGGATCACATCACAGGTCCTGCTCTTAACAGCTGACCTGTTTCTCCAGCTCTGAAAGGTACTCTCGACTCAAAAAGTAAGTCTAGCTGGGTGTGGTAGCACATTCTTTAATCCCAGGATCTGGAGGAACCTCGGTGAATTCAATGCCAGCCTGCCTGGTCTACATGTCAGGCTCTAGGCCAGCTCGGGGGATCCATAGAGAGTGAGATGGATTGGAGGACAAGGGAGCTTGCCCAACACTTCTTAGGACCTGAGTTGCAGAAAATTGACAAGGAAACTTGTCTTTGTACAACACACAGCAGTTCAGGCAGACCAGGGCGTGCACGAGCGAGCACACACATACCCATACACATGTACTCACTCACACATACACCCAGTAACATACTCTAGTAATAAATAAGATGCAAGGAGTAGCTCTGGGCTAGCCCAGATGCAAGAGTGCTCCTGCCTGGTGTGCATGAAAGCCCCGGTGTCATCCCTAGCACTGACAAACTGGGTGTGGTAGCAGTGGCCTGAAAGCCCAGCATTGGGAAGGAGACACAGGAGGACCAGAAATGGAAGGCATGGAAAGGGTGATCTTTGGCTACGTAGAGTCTGAAGCAGCTTAGGCTAGGTGAGACCACTGTGCATCAGGGAAGGGGACGCTTTCTCACTATCATGTCTCAAACAACTAGTTTCTAGTTTCTATGCCCAGTTAATGCTAATGGGAGCCTAGAATGGAGTTGCCATGTACCGTGGACAATCTGTCAGATTCTAATTCAGCTTGTACTATGTGAACCTCGTGTGTCTGTGTGAGCTGGAAGAGAGGGGACAGAATACATCTTTAAGATTTCTCTTGCTTTTAGAACTAATGAACTTTTAGATCCAATGCCTTCTTCTGGTGTGACAGTGTACCCGCATACATAAAATAAATGAATAAAAAAGAAAGAAAGAGAAGAAATAAAGACAGAGTTGTAAGTAGTTGCTATACACCCACCATCGTCTTGCCTGCATTTAAGAAGTGAAAGCACCAGGCTCCTGCTCACATGCTACAGAAATTCTCTTCCCTCTTGTTTAAACAAGCAGTTCCAAAGCCAACGCTGCCTTTTAAGATTCTGAACAACTCTCTGTTTGCTTGAGTCAGGGTTGGTCGGTGTAGCCTTGGCTAAGTAGTTATAGAACTAGCTGTATATATACACCAGGTTGGCCTCAAACTCAGAGATCTGACTGCCTTGGCCTCCTGAGTGTTGGGATCCAAGGCGCACGCCACCACGCCCAGCTCTGACCACCACACCCAGCTCAGACCACTACGCCCAGCTCTGACCACCACCTCAACAACTACTGAGAATACATCTTCCTTACAGAGCTTAATTTACAAAACAAAAAACAAACAAACAAATAAAAACAAAAGACAAAAACAAAAAACCATCAACACAAAGACCCTGAAATTCTCTTTGAAGAAGTCTGCTTGCCCTGTACTTTTTTGTTTCTCCCTATTTTTTTTTTTCTTTTTTGAGATGAGATGAGGTCTCATGAATCCCAGCCAGGCTTTGAACTCCTGATCCTCCTTCCCAATGATTCATGCATGCTAGCAAACATTTTACCAATTGAGCTATATCTCGAACCCCTTGCCATTAAAGATTTGTGCTCTCTTTCTTTCATTATTTCCTCCTTTCTTTCTTTTTTTTTGGGGGGGGGGGTCGAGACAGAGTTTCTCTGTATAGCCCTGGCTGTCCTGGAACTCACTCTGTAGACCAGGCTGGCCTCGAACTCAGAAATCCGCCTGCCTCTGCCTCACAAGTGCTAGGATTAAAGGCACGCGCGCCACCATCGCCCGGCTTCCTCCTTTCTTTTGAGGCAGAAGTATCTCCTGTCACACCAGCCTTCCTGGAACTCTCTATTATAGGTCAGACTGGTCCTGAACCCACGGGGTGCAGCTAGCCTCTGCCCCAAGTGCTGAAACCAATCCTGCACCAACATGCCTGGCCTCTTGTGCAGTTTCTGATTACTAGCAAAAAGTACAAAACCACGTGTGCAGTGTGAAGTATCATCTAGAAAGCCATAGATCCAACCATTTGACAGAACCTTAAAAATTGAAAGGATCTTCTAAATATTCTGCCTGCGGTTCCACTGGGATTACCCGCTGGAAGCCCCACCTTCCCACAAGAAACTGAGCACAAGACAAACTAACAAAACATGGAATATACAACACCTTATACACAAAAAAATGCCAGGAGAAAGGGAGATCTTGGAGGACCCATTCGAAGCTTTGTTTATTCATCCATGTAGACATCCTGACTCCGGGGCTGGAGAGAGGGCGCAGCAGTTAAAAGAATAGACAACTCTTCCAGAGGCCAGAAGTTCAGTTCCCAATATCCAAGGTCTTGTAACTATATGCTCTAGGGGAATCCAACATCTGAGGCTTTGGAGGGCACCTGTACTCACATTCATATATCCACACATGGACTGACTGACACATACATATGCACATTAATACAAACAAATCTTAAACAAAACGTCTAATGACTTGGGAGAAGAGTGCTATTCATTTTTTTTAAGGTCTTTAATTTGTAGGTTTCATAAATTTCCACCCTGGCCAGCGGTAGAAACACTAGAGATGTTACAGACGGGACAGAATATGAAAGAGCCCTCGGCATAAACAAGCTAGACTATAGGAAACGAGAGATATTTTTAGCTCTGCTAAACTTTTGAAGTCATTTAAAATTCCACAGGGAGACATGGCTTTGGGGGAACAGTTACACAGAGAAAAATACAGAAGCCCTGGAAAGTCTATGCCCCACTTTGAGACAACAGATTTGGCAGCATTGGTCTCAAATATTTAAATCAGAGCCATTTTCATAAATGTAAGTTAGTGAGTGGAGTTTAATTTTCTAAGGGAGTAAAAAGGAAAGCGCACAGTCTCCTAAAAAGCCCAGTCTCGGTAGGACTGGCTCAGACTATCAAATACCAAGTTAGTGGATTTGAAAATGCATTCTGAAAGCCTGGCGTAGACTGCCCACTTTCTAGAAGTTGGCATAACATTACAACTCACACAAGTAGATTCCTAGAAAACAAGCATGGGAAAAATAATTTTTTTTTTACTATTTTTTTTTAACTAACACTTAAATGGCGTTTCTTGCCATAAATTTAGTAACTATGGCTTTACTAATCCCAACCACGTATGGCTTGCAATTTCTCAGACATAGGAACTTTTAAAATTAGGCTAGGGCAGGTTATCCACAGCGAATCTGACCCGGATTGGATTCGGCTAGCTGCTGTGGCTTCTCTCAACAGCACAGCCCCCACTTCCCTAAGGGGAAAGGATATTGCTCCCAACCAGATAGATGCATTGTCCCGTGAGCTTTTCCAAGAGGATTTTGGTTTGAATAAAAATAAAACGTGCGGCTCATTGGTTCCTGAGGGACTATGGAATGCTGTCCCGGTGAAAGTATAGGGAGAGATAATTGAAAGCCAATAAAATTCCAGCCACACGGCTCAGACTCTTCTTCCAGAGTCACATCGCAGGAAGAAAAAAAGTCACCAAAGCCTTACCTGTGATGGTAATGGTCCCCAGCATACTTAGTAACAGTTTTCGGCCTCCTACGGCAGGAAATCTCCTTCTCCTCTGTCTCCTCCTTGCTAACCCAGTGAGATGACGATGTGATGAGAAGGAACGCAGTCCTGTTTACCCTCAGAGCATCAAGGAGCCCCTCCAGCCCTAGAGGTGCAGCAATGCGCGGTGGAGAAGCACTTCTCCGGCTAATTATAGGAGGCCCTGCCCACGCCACAGGCCCCGCCCACAGCCAGCCAGCCCACACCTCTGCCCGGACTTGGCTGCACCCCCGGGGCAGTCACGTGCCCCATTTTACAGGGCTGGTCTCTGTGCTTGGTCTGTAGCGACCCAGGAGGAAGTTTTAAAGTCTCTGGGGCGAGCCAGACCCCGAGCATCAATATTTGATCCAAGCAGTGACTTCATCCCTGGCACCGACCCCCGTATCTCAAACTTTTAAAATTATGTAAAGGCAATAACTGCGCAGATATTAAATTCTGCGATTTTTAACGCCACGTTCTGTGTCCTTTAGTTGGTTTAAAGGTGGATGAGGTGCAAAGGGGCAGTTCTTATTAAAGCCCATAGTATTTTATATGTTGCCAACCGTTTCCTACACACCGGCCAGCGTAAAGACCCACAACTCTCTGCAGTCCTGTTTCCCAGGCCTTTTGCAAAGGGTTGTGACAAAGCGAAGTGTCTTCAGCATTTAGCTAAGACAACCTTTTAAAAAGCAGAAATATCTGACCCTTGGGTCTCTCTTCTTTTCGTGGTAGAAATGAGCTAAGCATTTGATTGAAATTTCAACATTCTCCTGCCTCTAACGTACAAGCCTATAGCAAATAAAACAGCTGCATTAAAAATTCAGGCAGGCGCAGCTTTTAGCCGGGCGGTAGTGGCGCACGCCTTTAATCACAGCACTTGAGAGGCAGAGGCAGGCGGATTTCTGAGTTCGAGGCCAGCCTGGTCTACAGAGTGAGTTCCAGGACAGCCAAGGCTACACAGAGAAACCCTGTCTCGAAATACACACACACACACACACACACACACACACACACACACACACACACACGAAAGAAAGAAAAAGGAAAAGGAAAATCCAGACAGCCAGATATTTCTTTTCTGTTAATCCTGAGATTGTTTCTCTACGAAGGCACAAGAATAAATGAGCTGGGTCTTTGGTTAGGATAGGTCCATTAGACACCCGCCTGTTGGAGCAAACAACCTCTCCCCACCCCAAAATAAAAGGTTTTGTTATTGCTCTTCTCTTCAGACCTGAAGGCCTTGTTCATGACTACTTAAGAAATAGGAGCGGGGAGATCGGTGCGGAAAAGAGTGGGCAGAGACAAGCGACACAAAAAGGGGATTTAAAAAAAAAAAAATCAAGTTTGTCAGACACCGAGTACGGTTGCTGCTTCTTGCCACCAGGGGGCGCAACGCACCACATTCCGGCCCAGAAAGAGCGAAGAAAGGGCCAACTCCTCCAGGGCACTCAGACCACTTACACGGATCAGCTTCCCAGCCAACACCCAACCTGGCTGTGAGTCTAGGCAAGCCAGGCAATGTGTCTTATCCTGGTTGGTTAAGATCTGGGAGCAGACATTTGCCCTCTGCCTTTCCCATAGGTGGGGTTTCAGACAGCCCAGACACCTCTCTTCTCACCATCTATTCCGGTTGTGTAGATCATGAATGAGAAGCCCTACACGCAGCGTCAGTGGTCCACATTAAACTAGACACTTCCCCCAGTGTCCCAGGATCCCTGAAGTCCCAGGGAACTAAGAATACAGAATATTGTCCCAACACTCAGTAGTACACAGCTCGTGGCTGTCACTCTGCTCCTCTGTGGATTCAGGTTTACATAACCGTATCACCAACACCTTCCCTTCTGAGCCCAAACTCTAAGAACAGCGATGCCACTTTGATAGCTAGGGGAAAATTCACCAGATACAAAACTCAGACAAAACACTCTTAAAAAAAAAAAAAAAAGGCTAAGGGGGCCGGGCAGAGGCGGATGTCTGAGTTCGAGACCAGCCTGGTCTACAGAGTGAGTTCCAGGACAGTCAGGGCTACACAGAGAAACCCTATCTTGGGGAAAAAAAAAAAAAAAAAAAAGCTAAGGCAAGATCTCTGCTTTCATAACACAGGTGACAATACACTCCTCAAATGACATTCAAAGTCAAAGCTATGGATGCTTAGAGGCTGACTCTCCCAGCACACAGTTCTCTGGGATCACTTATCTTGCTGAGCAATGAAGGCCAGAGAGTGTATGTATGCCGTGGCCATCAGCAAGTTCCTCTGGGGCTGGCCTTAAAATGGAAAACCATCAATCAGGAAGAAGGCAGAGGAAAGGTCAGACAGAAGGGTCATTGCAAATGCAGGCAACTTTCCTTTGCCATCTACTCCTTTCTACTCATGTTAAATGAGTCGTTTTAGAGCCAAGCATCACCACCCAAAGCAAAAAAAGCCGACACACACACACACACACTATATATATATATATATATACATATATATATATATATATACATATATATATATATATATATATGTATATATATATATATATATATGCCCATGACTTGGTGGAAGATGGGGTGGGGAGGGGGATGCTTTCTCAAATCTGCACGATTCCATCAACAAATATTTGCCAAGGCCATGTTCCGGTTTTGGTGTGCCGAACACCACTGGGGGCCAAGCAGATACTATGGCCTCAGGATAGATACTCAGCTGTGAGTGGCAACTGCCCTGGGGGTACAGGGATAGAGCTGGCCTTCGAAAAGAATGGAGGCTCACCCACGTGGCACACAAAGAAGCCACATCCTGGGGCAGAGCCTGGAAAGCGTGATTTGGGGACTCCTGGGTGGGCTCCTTAAAGCTACCGTTACTTACAGTTAATGTTCGGAGGCCCAGAACAGCAGAGGAGACTAGAGATGCTAACCAGAAATGCTAGGACAGAGATCACACACGAGGTAGGATGTCTAAGGACGTCTTAAGAACTTTGTAATAACACAGTCTGGGAGAGGAAAGGGGGCAGCCAGGGATGGTGTACACGTGTAATCCCATCACTGTGGACAGAAGCAGACCAATAGTTAAAGGCTAGCCTCAGCTACATAACGACTTTGAGGCCAGCCTGGGCTACATGAGACTCTGTCTCGAAAATAAAAAGGTAAAATAACAGGACAAACAATCGGAGTACAGCAGATCTTTGGCTAAAGAAGATATACAGCGATGCGGATAACAGCAGCACTTAGGTAGGAGAGGGAGGTCAGGAGTTCAAGGCTACCCACAGGCCAGCCAAGTTATCATTGGACTGTGTTTCAAATAAGCAAACAAAGACAGAAATAGACAAGAGGTACAAATGTGGGGCTTGTGAGACGATAGCTGAGAGCTGAGCCATTAGAAGAAGATCCTGCTTTTGCATCCAGCATCCATCGTAGGTGGCGTATAACAACCATAACTCCAGTTCCAGGGAATTTGATACCCTCTTCTGTACTTGGGAGAAAACCCACACTCACATATCCACAAATATCCACACAATTTGAAAAGAGGGGGTTGTTGAGATAGCTCAGGGTTAAAAGTGCTGGCTATTCTTTGGAAGGATCAAGGTTCAATTCCAGAACCTAGATGGTGGCTCATGACCACCTGTAAGTCCAGACCCATCTTCGAACCTCCTCTGGCAATACAGCCACAAATATACATTAAGGTAAACACACACATAAAATGAAAGAAAAGAAAATCTCAAAAGAAAAGGTTTTTGTTCATTCATTTTGTTTTGTTGAGACAGGGTTTCTCTGTGTAGCCCTTGCTGTCCTGGAACTCGCTCTGTAAACCAGGCTGGCCTCGAACTCAGATCCACATGCTTTTGCTTCCCCTGAGTGCTGGAATTAAAGCACGACTGGGCAGAAGAAAAGTTTTTTTTCAATTAAAAAAAAAAATCTTTGAGATAAATGTTAATAAACTGATGAAAAGATGTTCAACATCATTATCCATTATAAATATGCAAATTAAAACCACTTCACTCCCACCAGGATGCTAATAGCCAAATGACAACAATAACCATGAAGAAGCTGGGGCTGGCAGCAAGGAAAAGTGATGTGGAAAGTGTCTGGGACTTTCCCCAGAGCCTACCACAGCTGCCAGATGACCCAGCAACAAACATACACCCAAGAGCAATGAGAACACACCATCAGAGCATAACCTGGGCAGGACCACTCGTAGTGACGTCATTAGCACAAAGTTTAAAGTTGTGTCTTTAAAAACAACTTTAGTGCGCCACCAACTGACACAGGCTGAAACAAGAATAGTGGATCTGTGTAAGAAAATAGCAGTGATTAAAACGGAGTTTGTGGGGGCTGGAGGTGTGGCTCAGAGCTGCTCTTGCAGAGGACCCAGGTTCAGTTCTCACACCCCATGAGGCTGTGCACAAGTGTCTATAACTCCAGTTCCAGAGCACCTGACAGACGTCTTCTCTTCTCCAGGCCTCTGAAGACACACACACACACACACACACACACACACACACACACACACACACACACACACAAACAGGTATATATGCAGACTAAACACCCATACACATAGACTAAAACTTAAAAATTTAAAAGTGGTGAAGGTAGTCAGGACTCGTAGCTTACACCTGTAAATCCCAGGACCCAGAAGGCTGATGCAGGAGGATTGCCAACTTTGAGGCCAGCCTAGGCTACATATCAAATACTAGCCCAAGTAAGACTATCTAACAAGACCAAGTTTTAACCCAACCCCCAAAAAGCTAAGATAATAAATTTTTTGTCACAATGGGGGAAAAATGACACACAGACATAACACAGCTAAAGAAAAAAGAGTGAGGGGAGGAGGGCCACACACAGGAAGGGAAATGCTTCGCGTAAGCCTGGGACTCGCTGAGAGATCCCGCTCTAGGGGCAGTCAGTCCCCGCTAGGATCAACTGTGGAAAGTGTGGTCTAGGGCACACCACAGTTTGGGAGCAGAATAAGGTCCCCAAGATCCTTTGGAGTACAGGGATACTGCCTTGTGGCTGAGCATCTTTGGTCTCCTTTGAGCATCTTTGGCCTCCTTTTATGCAGCACAGTCTTGCACTGGACACTGCACACCGCAAGGGACCACTGACAACTGCATAATGAATACACAGACTTTACACTGGTTTGTGTTTGCTGGTTTCTTGTTTGTCTGCTCTGAGATAGCGTGATGTAATGTGTGTGTGTGTATGTGTTTATACACCTACCTGTGTGTGAGCACACCTGCGTGTGCTATATATATATATATATATATATATATATATATATATATATATACACATACATCTCCCAGGCTGGCCTTGAATTCCTTATTTTCCCACCTCTATCTCCCAAGTGCTAGAATTAACATGCATGTACAACTACATCTGGCTGTTTGTATGTTTTTTATTTGTTTTGTTTTGAGATAGGGTCTTACTGTGTATAGCCCTGGTTAGCCTCAAATCCCAACCTTACTGTTTTGGCATCCCCAATGCTGGGATTACAGATATGTGAGTTTCCATGCCTGGATCTCAACAGCAAATGCTAAATCACTCCTGGATTACTCATGCACACACACACACACACACACACACACACACACACACACACACACACGCACGCACGCACGCACGCACGCGCGCGCGCGCGCGCGCACGCACGCACACACTGTTTGATCGGAGGCTAGTTGATTCTATGGTTGACTGATTAGGTGTGGAATCTGCAGCTCCAGAGGATGTGCTATGTAGACCTAATTAGCCTGGGTCTTTTTGTGTAGCCCTGGCTGTCCTGGAACTTGCTCTGTAGACTAGGCTGGTCTAGAATTCAGGGATCTGCTTGTCTCTACTTCTCAAGTGCAAGGATTAAAGGCTATACTGAATATCTAAAAGGATACTGACAAGTTATGGACAGGATAGCTAGTTTTACTACTGGGCTCTGAGTATTCTGGTCTCTGCCCTATGCAGCAAGAGCACTAGCTAATTGAATTTTATGGTCCACATGCATTGGCTATGTTAACACAGATATGGTTATTTAAGTTTTAAAAATCCAAATAAATAATCTGAAGAGCATGAAATTTTAAAACACTTCAAAAGCATGGAGGAAAACGAGTAAAAACCCGATTTGAAGGAGATCTGGAGGATGGGCCAGCGGTTGAGAGTGCCTGCTGCTCCCTCAGAGGACCTGGGCTTCGGTACCAGCTCCCACATCAGACAGCTCAGAAAACACCTGTAGCTCACACAGATCTGCTTGTCTCTGCCTCCCGAATGCTGGGATTAAAGGTGTAAGCCAACCCCTCACCTAATTATTCGGAGCAAAACTGGAAAGCAAATGGTATATTTTTGATGGCGTCCCAAATGCTGTGTAGCACGTGTGTGTCTTTAGAAATTGTTTGTTTAGTGTGATATTGTGTGTTTTGTATGGGTTTGTGTATGTGTATACACCTACCTGTGTGTGAGCACACCTGCGTGTGTGTATATGGAGGTCAGAGGTCAATGTCTATTGTCTCCACTGTTCTCCACCTTATTTCTGAGACAGGTCCTCTCAGTGACTTAGGAGCCTGTCATTTCCGCTAGACTGTCTGGCTAGTAGGACCTCAGGATCTGTCTGTCTCTACCCTCCCAGTCTTGGGATTACAGACAAGAGCCATGATAGCCAGCTTTTATGTTGGGGCTGGAGATCCCAGTTGTGCTTCTCACGCTTGCATGCAGAGCAAGCACTTGACTCATGGAGCCCCTCCCTACCCATTTTCCTCAAGTCTTAGTCAAGAGGAGTGGGGAGGAGGGATAATCTGAAGTTATAGACTCAGAAGAAATAATGGTGATCACATACATGGCACTCACTGATTCTCCATGACAGCAGGATCTATGTCAATAAGAACGTGAGCCCCAAACCACACACAGAGCCAGCCTCAAACTTTCTAGTAACCACATTAGAAAGCATAAAGGAAAAACTTAAGGTTATGTGTGTGTATGTGTGTTATGTGTGTATATATATATGTATGTGTATATATGTATGTGTGTGTGTATATGTATGTATGTATATATATGCACGCTTAGTCATCAGGGCAGAGAATGACACTATTTGAGAAGGATTAGGAGGTGTGGTTTTACTGAAGTGGACGTGGCCTTGTTAGAGGAAGTGTGACAGTAGGAGTGGGCTTGGTGGTTTCAAAAGCACACATCCTGCCCAGTATCTCTCTCCCCCTCTCTCCCTCCCTCCCTCCCTCCCTGTCTGTCTGTCTCTTTGTCTGTCTTCAGATCAGGATGTAACTATAAGCTACTGCTCCAGCACCAGGAGTGCCTCCATGGCCCTTCCATGCCCCTGCCATGACAATAAAGGACTAACCCTCTGAACCTGTAAGCAAGCCCCCAGTTAACTGCTTTCTCTTGTAATAGTTGCATTGATCACGCTGTCTCTGCACCGCAATAGAGCAGTGACTGAGACAAGTGGAAAATGAGCTTCCCCCAGGTGAGCAGCCTGGATTCCTAGCTGACAGCTTATCAAGTGCAAATGGATCCTGGAGATTTTTTTCCGTGAGTTTCAGGAGGCTGATGTGTCCAGGAAGCACACGAGGGATGAGGTCTGGATAAGGCAGGTCTGGCAGGTTGGACAGCAGAGTATCCATCATGCTGACCCTGATGGAGTCCCAATGTGTCTGAACACACTGAAAGGAAATTAACTCGGCGAGGGGAACACTCGGAGCCAAGATTTGACAGTGACGACGAAACGATACCCTTTTTTTTAAAAGTTCATTCACTGACTATCTCAGTTGGCTTGGGCAACGACACAAAGCGATCAAAGCACCATAACCTGGCACACAGCTCCCAGACAACCAGGGCTCATTTCTCACCACTCTGAAGGCCAGAGGTCTGGAGTTAGCATTCTATCATGAGGCTGGAGACTCTCGACTGACTTTTGGGGTACTTTGTTTGTGTTTGGACTGGGGATTGCCTAGGGCCTCCTGCATGCTAGCCAAGTGTTCTGAAAAATCACCTCTAGGAGTTGGCAAGATGGCTCAGAGGGGACAGGAACTCACTGCCAAGGTCGATGACTTTACGTAGATCCCTGTACCCCCGCCTTGGTGGACAGACCTGACTGCTTAAACTGCTCCACAGAGAGAGGCAGAGGGCTGGGGGAGGGGGTGTAGAGCCTATATGTAATAACAATAACAGGTTTTTTTAATTGCCATATCTGGGACTGGAAAGATGGCTCAGCAGTTAAGAGCCCTAGCTGCTCTTACAGAGGACCTAAGGTTCGGTTCCCAGCACCCACATGGTATACAGACATTTGGGCAAAATACCCATACATCTAAAATAAAATTTAAAAAAATTTTTTAAATTTAAAAGGCAAGGTCTCTCACTGGTCTAGAACACACCAAGTAGAGTAGACTGGCTGGCCACCAAGTCCCAGGGACCCTCTTACCTTGGCCTCCCCAGCATCAGGATTACAAGCATGTCCACACCACACTTGGCTTTTTAAATATAGGTTCTGGGGGATTGTACTGAAGCCCACAGGCATGTTTACCAAGTGAACTATCTCCCCAGTCCTTTTGTTTGTTTAGTTTTTGAATAGTGTCTTAGTTAGGGTTTTACTGCTGTGAACAGACACCATGACCAAGGCAACTCCTGTAAGGACAACATTGAATTGGGGCTGGCTTACAGGTTCAGACATTCAGTCCATTATCATTAAGATGGGAGCATGGCAGCATCCAGGCAGGCATGGTGCAGGAGGAGCTGAGAGTTCTACATCTTCATCTGAAGGCCTCTGGGAGAACACTGACTTCCAAGCAGCTAGGATGAGGGTTTAAAGCCCACACCCACAGTCACACACCTACTCCAACAAGGCCATACATAATAGTGCCACTCCCTGGGCCAAGCATATTCAAACTGCCACAAATAGGGTCTTGGGTCTTCCAGGTTAGCCTTGAACTCAATATATAGCAGAGCAAGATCTTGAACTGTTGTTCCTGATTTTACCTCTCAAGTGCTGGGGGTTGCAGGCCTTTATTCTTTATTCTTACATTTTAAAGAGAGTGAGAAATAAACTTAAAAACGAGAACTAGTAATAGTGAGATCCAGTTAGTTTTGGCAGGCTTCCACAAGGCACATTCCTCTTGGAAATATACGTAAGTCCTGGCGTTTTTTTCTTTTAATTCGAGGCAGCTTCTTTTCTCAGGAGATATTAGGGAAGATGAAAGGGGGACATGATTGATGTTTGCAAATACTTAGAGGGCTGCCTTCAGAAAGGGAGGCGAGTTTGCTTTCTGCGGAACATAGAAGTTAGCCCTGGAGAGAAGCAGAGTTTCAGGCCTCCTTTTATGGAAAAAAAAAAAAAAAAAAAAAAAAAAACCTCTCCAGAAGAGGCAGCCACACACATCAGCCCTGTGACTCTCTTCTACATAGTCTTCTTGGTCCCAAATTTGACTTTTCCATCTAACAACCACACAGGATGCTAAGCTAACTGCCCCTCCCTCCACCTGGTACCTCATTTGGATAGAGCTGCTCCTTCTTCCTCTCCATCCCCATTTTTAGAGACAAGATCTCACAAAGTGTGAATTGGCCCCGAATGGGTTAATGTGGCTGAGGGTGACCTTGAACTTCTGACCCCCTTCTCATTATCTCCTGTGCCACCATACCCCAATTTAATGTAGTTCTAGGGAGAGGACGCAGAGTGTTGTGCATGCTAGGTCAACATTACAACTGAGCCACAGCCCTAGGCTCTGAAGAGAAAGGGCCTTTAAATAGCCAATTAAGCCAAGTATGGTGGCTCTGCTTAGAGAGTCCAAGACTAGCCTGGGCTATAGAACAAGTTCAAGGTTAGCATGGGCAACTCCGGGAATCTTTAAAAATATAACATAAAAATGACTAAACAAACAAAGGGTTTAAAAATGAGAGGTCACTTAAGGTGGGTCTAACCCAAACCATCTGGCATCCTCATGAGAAGAAATTTGGACAATTAAAGACACCCAGGAATGTAGAAAGGAGAGACAATGTAGGGATACCAAGAAAACAGTCATCCACAAGCCAAAGAGAGGCCTCAGGAGTCGCTGAAACCGCTCAGACTCTGAGAATGATAAATGTCTATCTCTACGTCATCTGCTCTAGAGTTTTGTTCTAGCGGCCCCAGCAGACTCGAACAGTGAGGTAATGACCACATGCTTGGCACTTTTCTAAACATGACACACCTATGTTAAGACACAGTAAAGCTGGAAGGCAAGACAGCTCAGCCGAAACAAAGAAAAAGCAAAAATCAAACAAATAAACAAAAAAACAAAAACAAAAAAAACCCACTTGCTCTCAAACCTGGTGACCTAAGTTCAATCCCTCGGACTCACATGTTGAAAAAAAGAATATCAACCAGGCTGGTGAGATGGCTCAGCAGGTAAGAGCACTGACTGCTCTTCCAAAGGTCCTGAGTTTGGATCCCAGCAACCACATGGTGGCTCACAATCATCCGTAATGAAATCTGACCTCTTCTGGTGTGTCTGAAGACAGCTACAGTGTATTACACTGGAGGGAGCGGGGCCGGAGCAAACAGGTCCTGAGTTCAATTCTCAGCAGCCACATGATGGCTCATGGCCATCTGTACAGCTACAGTGTAGTCATACACATAAAATAAATAAATAAATAAATATTAAAAAAAAATCAACCATAGTGAGCTTTGTATGAACACACACACACACACACACACACACACACACACACACACACATACACACACAGATGCATTAAAGCAGCCATGCACGGTGGTACCAGTCTTTAATCTCAGCACTCGCCTGAATAACATATGTACTCTATACAGACATTCGAGTAGCAATAGCAATCAGAAAAAAACTCAAAAGTATGAGCACAAATGGGGGTGAGGTGGGGGAATTTTTGTTTGTCTGTTTTTGAGACTCGGTTGGCCTGAAGCTTACTGTATACACCAAGCTGGCCTCAAATGAAGAACAATTTTAAGTTGTCATGTATTGATTGACGTGTCTACATGTTTCCTATGTTTATGTGTGGGTGCGCATGTGGAGGACAACTTTGTAGAGTCAGTCAGTTCTCTCCCTCAACTTCTATGCCAGCTCCAGGGAATCAAACACAGGTCATCAGGCTTGTGCAACAATTGCATTTTACCCGCTCAACCATCTTGCTTGCCCAGAAGCTGAATTCTAAGCCAAGAGAACACGTTTTCTTTGCCTAACTGCTGTGGCTGGGATGCTGAGCACGTCCCAGGGTGGTGCTATTGGAGGGTACCACAGGCCTTCAGGAGTAGGCCTGTACTGGGAGGACCTTAAGTTATTGGGGACATCCTCCTAGAATGGATTAGAGGACAACCCACTTCCTGTTCCTTTTGCTTCCCAGTACAAGATGAGCATCTCATTGCTTCACATGCTCTGGTCCTGGCTATTGGACACACCCACCTACCTGAGACCCAAAACAGCGGATGCCCTAGTCTTGGACTGAAGCCTATAAAGCAGGAAGCCAAAATGACTTTTTTTTTTCCAAGACAGGGTTTCTCTGTGAAGCCCTGGCTATCCTGGAACTCACTCTGTAGACCAGGCTGGCCTCGAACTCAGAAATCCGCCTGCCTCTGCCTCCCAAGTGCTGGGATTAAAGGCGTGCACCACCACTGCTCGGCGACTGTTTTTTTTCCTCTTGGTCAGTTAACTTCCTTGGGTATTTCTTCACTGTGGCAGAAAGTCACTCAGACAAGCGCTGTACTGACCCCTACACCACCCTCACAAAGAGCATGGCTCTAAACGAAACGGTGAGTAGAACTGCATAAAACCATAGCAATCCATAGTTGACACTTCTAGAATCATCTAGCTGACAGGAAGCAATGGCTTTTGTCAACATCATCTCCATCCACGCTTCTTTCTCAGTCCCAACCGTCCAGGATCTCAGCAGAACTAACACATCAGAGAGCCACGTGATACCTTGTGGCGACATTCCGTTTATAAAGCCTTTAACCTTGTTCTTCATGCCCAGATGCCTCTGAGGCAAGATGGTATTGAATAAAATACTGTCCCCTCTCGAACCTCTTATCCAACTAAGATTAAAACTTCAAATCCAGAAAATGACTTTTAGTATCAGATTAAGAAAAGCTACTGAGATAATTTATAAATAGGCATAATGACATTTTAATCACCTGAGAAGGCTCAGGTGTCTGCATGAGCTAATCCTTTGTGGTTCTAAGGCCCAAAGGAGTAATACTGATGAGTCAGGCTCCAGAGGATGCTCATTTTACAGATCGAAATTGACTCCACGGATATATGGAATATATCCAAATGAAGTTCGTCTGCATGCATGCATGTGTGTGTGTGTGTAATTAAGAGAAAGAAGCAGAGTACAGTGACATGCACCTGTGATCTCAGCACTTGGGGAAGCTGAGGCAGGAGGATTGCCTGAGTTATTCCAACGCCAGCAGGAGTGAATCTAAATGAGTTCCCAGGATCGCACAGCTAAAGACTTTCCCCTGAGTTCAAGGCTTATTTTCACTTTCATGTTAGTGCTCTACCGTTTTCCAAACATCAACAAGACAAGATGGAGCTTGAGAAAATGCCACACAACATTATTGTATCTGAAACACAAAGTGCGTATTGTGGGGAGGGGGCGCTCCTACATCTACAGAACATTTCTAGGAATCCTTGTTCACTTATGGATAGGTCAGGATGGCATTGCATGCTTCCAGGCAAGATGCTAGCTAGCAGTAGACACTCTGAGGGCCAGCTGTACACTCTGAAAGGGAGCTAGCTTTGTTACCACCCATGCAACAAAAAGGAGTATGGCCAAGACTCACAAAACTGGGGCACTTGCAGGCATGGTGCATGCACCTGTAAGACCAGCATTGCCAGGGAGAGACAGGCAGACTGACTGACTACCTTGAGTTTGAGGCCACCCCAGGCTATATAGGGAGACTCTAACAAAAAATAAAGCAAAACAGGTTGACATACTAAACCACAGGAATGGAGCTGCCATGAGCTTTCCTTCACCAGGTCCCCATCATCCCTGGCTCTATTCTCTATCAAGGAGGAGGTAAGAGACATCAGATGCCAGATGTTAACAACTGGTACCAAGAAAAACGGAGGCAGAATGGAGGATAATGATGGGGTGGCAGGGAGGTCTTCCTAAAAACATACAAGATTATGTCACACATTAAAATAGAAAAGGAGGCAAACTTCACAAAATATTTCTTCTGAGTAGGGAAACCACCTTTAGCAGAAAAGCAAGTGTGTGTGTGTGTGTGTGTGTGTGTGTGTGTGTGTGTCTTTGTTTACTAGGAGCAAGGACAGATCTTAGCGTGCCTACTCTTCAGATCAAGTTATTATGGACCTCAAACAAGGAAGAAGGATTACTTTTGATTCTAGAGTAGATTATCTGTAAGGGAACGGACTCACAGGGAGAACAGCAATGATTCAGGTCACCTTTGGTCTTCCCATATCCCAAAGGTACTCAGCATTAGGAATGGGAAAGCTCAGATTCAATAAAACAAATGTCAATGAGAGCGGCATTAGCAAAGTGTATTCTCCACAATGCAGCAAATTCAGCCGTTAAGTAATTGAGTTACCAGTCCTCCACTTACGCTTATACCTGAGGGATAGCTTTGAGGGATAGCACAGCGGGTCCTTGTGAAACTGAGAACTAGATGGTCTGGACACCTCTGCTTTAACCAGTGCCCCCAGGAATGGGGAGGGGTGAGCCCCATGCTCAGCCAGTGTAACGGGGACTCATTTCCTGCACGCAGCCTCTTTTCTGGTCTCTGATGAACGCTGCGCTCGCTGGTTCACCAGCTAGTGTTTTCAAAGTGGATGCACTCTATAGGAACAAGTACCAACCACAAAGCCGGGAAAGACAAACACCACTGCCGCTGCCGCTGGTGTAAATTCCCTCAGCTCTGGGTATGCAAATGGCGTTGATAGCTACATGAAGAGAATAACTGAAAACAAGGACAGAGCACCACTGTTCTTTTCCTCACACAAATGTGACGGGAAAGATTGAAATGTTGTTTTTTGCTACATAGACTCTCCAAACCACAGAAGCACCCAGAAATCCCTGCCATGTGAAGAAAACATCCAGATATATTGAGACCTGAGGCAGTGCAGGATTACTTGCACGAGGTTCGTTAGACATTTTGTTTAGCCACGGGTTAGAGTAGCATTCACAGAAATAGGATGTTAAGATTTCCTTATCTGTTTGAGGAACAGAAGTGAAAGATGCTCAGAGAGAAAGTCAAGTAGTTTAATAAAAAGATAAATTGACAAATCGCCGCAAGGGGATGCAGAGACTGACTCTGGAACGGAAAGGAAATTGCAGATTTTTCTTTTTATTGTACATACACACTTGCATTTATCCCTAAACATGTATGGCCTAAAGTTGTCCCTGGGGCTGGCAGTGTGTCTCAGTGGGTAAAAGAGTTCACCATGCAAGCCTGAGGACCCTAAGATCTGGAAGGCCATGAGAAAGAAAGGTAGATGTGGTGGTGGCCATGGGTGGTCCTAGCATTCCTAAAGATGCAATGAGAGGCAGAGGCAGGAGACGTGCCCAGACGGTCATGGGCCAGGTAGCCTGGGGGATGCACCACAGTAGCAAAACCAAGAGATTCTGCCTCAAATCAAGAAGATAACGACTGACTCGAAAAAACTGTCTTCTGACCTCTATGCACATGCCCACACTCATACGTGCACATGCACGCACACGTACACACACACACACACACACACACACACACACAAGTAAATACTTTAAAATTCTGTTCTGAGATTACACAGCCACTTAACTGTTTCCCCACATATCTATCCTATTTTTCAGTTTGCTTCTGCGACTTAAAGAGAGTATCTAAGCTGGGAAGGAGGGAGTGAGGGCAGAAAGCACCCATGGGGGAAAAAAAAAGATTCTAATATTCCTGAATTTCTTAATTTCAGAAAAGGGAAAGATTTCACTTCTGCCTGTCTAAAAATGGTGTCAGTGACTTCTTGAGTTCTTAAGTCAGCAGGAGGTAGAATTACCTAGGAGACAAGCCTCCAGGCACCCCTGTGAGAGATTTTTCTAGATTAAGTTAGCCTAATCTAGGCCTCTGACCTATGAAGGGTTATCTTCAGTAGGTTAAGTGAGATACAAGACCTACCTTAAAAGTGGGCACCATTCCCTGTGCTCGGATCCTGGTCTGCACTAAAAGAAAAAGCGAACCGGGCACTGCGTTCATTGCTCTCTGCTTCCTGACTGCAGACGCTATATGAGCAGCCATGTCCAGATCACACAAGCTGTCCAGATCACACAAGCTGTCTGCTGGGGGGGTACTTGAACTGTGAGCCAGAGTAAACCCTGTCTTAACCTGCTCTTGTCAGAGTACCTTAGCCCAACAGTGAGATCAAGTACAGAAAACTGGTATCAGAAGTGCCCTGGGACTTACTGTGTAGCCCAGCTGGCCTTGAACTATGAAGCAATCCTTCTGTCTCAGCCTCCCACATTTTGGCATTATAGGTAAGTATAAAATTACCATACCCACATGTCATTTCTCTCCTGCTTTTTGGTGGTCCTGGGAGTCAATCCCAGAGCCCCAAAGCATGCTGTACAAATATTCTCTTGCCGAGCTACGGCCATGGCCTCAGAAATAGCACCTGTTATTTTAAAGTAACCATTCATTCAGCAAGACTGCTCCTTGAACCAAAGGGTAAGTAAAAAACACTTGCTGTGGAAGCAAGACAATGGGAGTTTGAATCCCCAGGACCCATGTGAAAGCCGGGCTCAGCTGTGAGGTCATGTAACCCCTGCATCGGAAGTGGGGGGTCGGAGACAGATCCCCCGTCTCCAGACAGAAGCTGGCTGGTGAAAGCCAGGCACTTCTGCTGCTGTGAGGGATCCAGTCTCTAAAAAGAAGGTGTGGGGAGGGGATCCAGTCTCTAAAAAGAAGGTGTAGGGAGGGGCAATGCTCTCTCCCCCGGCCTCCACATATAGGCATGGGCATGAGCACCTACATACAATTTTTCCTAAAGGCATCTAACAGGCCATTGAGATGCCTCAGGAGTCAGTCAAGGCCCCTGTCATGAATCCTGATGAGCCATGTTTAATCACTCGAACTCCTAAGGTAGAACCAACTCCCATAAGTTGTCTTCTGACTTCTACACACACACACCAACATACACACACACACAGACACACACACACACACACACACACACACCACAGGCTTAACACTAATATCAAAAGAAAAGCATGAAAAAAAATGCTGTTGAAGAATTTTTTTTTTTAAAGATTTATTTATTTATTAGTACACTGTAGCTGTCTTCAGACACACCAGACAAGGGCGTCAGATCTCATTATGGGTGGTTGTGAGTCACCATGTGGTTGCTGGGATTTGAACTCATGATCTTCTGAAGAGCAGCCAGTGCTCTTCCCGCTGAGAAATCTCACCAGCCCACTGTTGAAGAATTTAAGGTGAGGATTCCATCTGCATGAACACCACCAGGCTGTGAATTCTGATGGCTAGGCAGATAAGATAAAGATAAAAACAAGGGAACAGCACTTCTGCCTATAGGATGGGCCTCTGGAAGAAGAGTCATAGTTGCTGTCTTAGTCAGGGGTTCTAGTCCTGCACAAAACATCACGAGCAAGAAGCAAGCTGGGGAGGAAAGGGTTTATTCAGCTTACACTTCCTTTGGTGAAGTCAGGACTGGAACTCAAGCAGGTCAGGAAGCAGGAGCTGATGCAGAGGCCATGGAGGGATGTTACTTACTGGCTTGCTTCTCCTGGCTTGCTCAGCTTGCTTGCTTGCTTGCTTTTTTAAAAAAAAACATTTATTTATTTATTTATTTATTTATTTATTTATTTATTTATTTATTTATGTGAGTACGCTTTAGCTGTACAGATGGTTGAGAGCCTTCATGTGGTTGTTGAGAATTGAATTTTTAGGATCTCTACTCGCTCAGTCAGCCACGCTCACTTGCTCTGGCCCAAAGATTTACTTACTATTATACATACATAAGTACACAGTAGCTGACTTCAGATGCACCAGAAGAGGGTGTCAGATCTCATTATGGGTGGTTGTGAGCCACCATGCGGTTGCTGGGATTTGAACTCAGGACCATTCGGAAGAAGCAGTCAATGCTCTTACCCACTGAGCCATCTTGCCAGCCCTCAGCTTGCTTTCTTAGAGAACCCAGGACTACCAGCCCAGGGGTGGCACCACCCACAATGGGCCCTCCCACCCTTGATTGAGAAAATTGAGAAAATGCCTTACAGCTGGATCTCAAGGAGGCATTTCCTCAAGGGAGGCTTCTTTCTCTGTGATAACTCCAACCAACCAATGTGAGCTTGCTGACACACAAAACCAGCCAGTACAGTGGCCTCTATAGTTCTCTCAGAGGATGGCTACCTTCCCAGAAGTTGGGTTTTTCTCAGGGTCTTCTGATGGACAGAATGTTTCTCTCCACTGCCCCAGCACTCAGCATTTGGTGTGTGCCCAGGCTCCCCAGGCCAGCCATGGTTCACTGTCTGGGTCTCCTTAGAGAAGCCATGCAATGCAGTCAGTCACAGGTAGGGACAGAATGGCTTTTCATAAAAGATGGTGCTGAAATGTCTGAGAAACCACATGGGGGGCAAGAAGACAGCAAACAGCAAGCCTCCAGGAGACAAGTCACAGATGACAAGGGATATTGTGCTCTCCAGGATCTCATGGGATGTGTACCTGGCCCCGATCCCAAATATCTAGCCTACACATCAGCTCGGCCACATACGAAAACCCCTCATGGATTTGCAAGACCGCACAGTGAATAAGATCCTGCTGCTGAGCCTGACGACCTGAAGTCAATCACTGGGTTTTGTACAACCGAAGGTGAAAACTGACTTGTGTGTGCATTGTGCTTTCCGCATATTCACTGTGGTGCGCATGCACACACACGCACAAACACACGCGTGCACACATGCACACACACACACACAGTAATTAAAAATAAGAGTCAGGGTGGGTGGCAAGATGGCTCAGTCCTGGTGCCCCTCAACCAAACCTGATAACCCGAGTTCAATCCCCAGAACCAACATGGTAGAAAGAGAGCTAATTCCTGCAAATTGTCCCCTGACCACTACAAGCACACTCAAACCTCTGCACACTCGAGAATAAGTGAGTATATGAGTACACATCCACACACACCCACAGCAAAGAAATGAAAACATAGTAGGTTTAAAAAAACACAAGACAAAACACCTCACTCAGACTATCTTTTTCTGCCACATTTCAAAGATCTCAAATTGCCCACAAAATTCTTCACAAACCACACTGATTTGGTTCCCTTTTAATTAGCCCAGTTTTTTCTGTCTGGGTTTTCTTTCATTCAGGCTTTGACACTACAACCCGATATTGTAATGTTGTCATCTCTAAAACTCACACTTGAGAAACATGAAATCAAGTCACGCGCACACACACATACACACAAACAAACAAAACCTCATGACGATGTTCTAAGTAAGCTTGTGATCTTGTGCCGAGTCACATTCTCAGCTATCCTGGTCCACATGCAGCCAAGTGACCAGCAGATGAGGCTCACAGGAAACTTCTGGAGCCACACTTTCTCCAGGCAGCTTCTGTATGTGCCTATGTGCCTCCCCTGCATGGGGACAGTGCAGTGGTTAATTGTCAGTTTATGGTTCTAATAACCTAGGTTTGAATCCCAAGAACAGTGCCTAGCCTACAGACACTGCCATAACTACTGACAATGAGGATGAAGTTTAGGGAGGCGGTGGTTGTTTGAATACGCTTGGCCCAAGGGAAGTGGCACTATCTGAACGTGCGGCCTTGTTGGAGTGGGTATGGGCTTGTGGGTGGAAGTGTGTCACCGTGGAGATGGACTTTGAGGTTCTATACTCAAACTCCACACAGTGCAGAAGAGAACCTCTTCCTGGCTGTCTGAGGAAGACAATGTCTCCTTCTGCTTGTCTTTGAATCAAGATGTAGAACTCTCAGCTCCTCCTCCAGCACCATGTCTGCCTACATACCGCTATGCTTCCTGCCATGATGGTAATGGACTAGACTTCTGAAACTGTAAGCCAGCCCCATTTAAATGTTTTCATTTATAAGAGTTGCCGGGGTCAAAGCGTCTCTTCACAGCAATGGGAAGTCTAATGAAGACAAAGGTAGACAGTGGCACTTGCCTAGAATCTACAGGGCCCTGACTTCTAACCCTAACACCACAGGGAAGTGGACACATCAAGTGTTGACTCTGGATGCTCTTGGTTCTGCTAAAAACCCACCTCATTTCTTACAGTGCTGTGCATAAAACCTGGGCCTTGCACACCATGGATAAGTGCTATGAACACTGGGCTTGGGCTTCGTCCCCTAGCCCCTTAAGGTGACATATCTCATTCCAACTTCCCCAGGTGTTAGTGCTGCCCCTGACCTCAGGGAGTTGCTCCACCTGAACTCTGAGCAGCTCCCATCTCTTGCAAAGTTCTTAGGTAATCAATCACTAAGCAGTCTCTTTTTAGCCTTATGTTTTATTGTAATTAGTCTTCTACTGACTGTCTTCTCATGTCCCCTGTTGGGAAGAATCAGAATTAGAAAACCCAGATGAGGGCTGGTGAGATGGCTCAGTGGTTAAGAGCACCGACTGCTCTTCCGAAAGTCCTGAGTTCAAATCCCAGCAACCACACGGTGGCTCACAACCATCCGTAATGAGATCTGACGCTCTCTTCTGGTGTGTCTGAAGACAGCAATAGTATACTTACATATAATAATAAATAAATCTTTAAAAAAAAAAAAAAGAAAGAAAAGAAAACCCAGATGAATGGTCTCTGAAGTACCTGAGCCACAGGGACTTCAGTGGGGTGAAGAATAAGAATAATTCATTAGAGAGCTGTAGAGATGGCTCAGGCAGTAAAGTTCCAGAGTTTGATCCCCAGAGCCCACAAAGAGAGCTATGAGTGTGTCCTGAATGTGTCCTGAGTGTGTCCTCTTGGTACTAGGGAGGCAAGTCTCTGTAGATTACTGCTTAACCAGCCAAGCCTTTTTGAAAAGCTTCAGCCACTGAGAGATTCTGTCTCAAAAAACCAAAGAAGGGGGCTGGAGAGATGGCTCAGTGGTTAAGAGCACTGACTGCTCTTCCAAAGGTCCTGAGTTCAAATCCCAGCAACCACATAGTGGCTCACAAACATCTGTAATGGGATCTGATGCCCTTTTCTGATGTGTGTCTGAAAACAACTACAGTGTACTTATATATAATAAATAAATAAATCTTTAAAAATAAATTTATAAATAAATAAAAAAAAAAACAACAAAGTAGATGGCTCCTGAGTAATGATGCCTGAGCTTGTCCTCTGACTTCCACACATGCACACGCACACCTGTACACACACAAACTTACACACACAGATGCACCAGCCACTGTCCGGCTCAACTCAGAAATGAACATAGACAGGACAAAGGATTGGCCTCGGGAATTTGATTTGGGTCCACGCCAGCTGTCTGCTGGGTATTATTTGAAAGTCTCACACTCAGTCAGGGAAATACTTCATCTGTGAGACTATGTATGCATTTCTAACTTTATATGGTGCCTGTGGTGATATATAAAGATCAGCTCTTCCCACCAACTTCAAAGCAGCTCCTGGCTTGGCGCAGCACTGTGGGGGTATAGGAGGGGAGAAACGGGTTCCATGTGTTCAAAGGATCTTATCCAGCGAGGCAATGCCCAGTACTTTCATCTGTGCCTTATTTATATTGACTAGAGGAGCCAAGTTACTACACTGAATAAACCTTTTAAAAACTACATTTATGTATGTATGTATGTATATCTGTGTGTGTGTGTGTGTGTGTGTGTGTGTGTGTGTGTGTGTGTGTGTGTAGGGCAGAGGACAACTCTCATGAGTCACTTCTTTCCTTCTATCATGCAGGTCCTGGGAATTGAGCTCAGACTGGAAGCCTTAGTGGCTGGCAATCACCCGTACCCGCTGAGTACCTCCATGGCTCCTCTATATCTTGAATGGAATGGTAAATGACCCCAGCACTACTTCCACCTGAACTAACGTGGCAGCAACACTTTGGCTAAAGATGCACCAGCCTGGGCTGGAGAGATGGCTCAGTGGATAAGATCATTGGCTGCTCTTCCGGAGGTCCGAGGTCCTGAGTTTAAGTCCCAGCAACCACATAGTAACTCACAACCATCTGTAATGAGATCAAATGTCCCCTTCTGGTGTGTCTGAAGATAGCTACAGTGTACTTACATATAATAAATAAATAAATCTTAAAAGTCGGGCAGTGGTGGTGCACGCCTTTAATCCCAGCCCTTGGGAGGCAGAGGCAGGCGGATTTCTGAGTTTGAGGCCAGCCTGGTCTACAGAGTGAGTTCCAGGACAACCAGGGCTATACAGAGAAACCCTGTCTCGAAAAGAAAAATAAATAAATAAATAAAAAGTAAATAAATCTAAAAAAAAACAAAAAAAGATGTACCAGCCCATTGCTCCTTCTTCCCCACCTCACTCAAGAGCTAGACGCCACAAGATCTAGATATGATTTCTGTGATCATAGCTCAGGGAGAGAGATATATGTACATGCCATCTGTGCGAATGACACGAGCTTCTTTGGAGTGATGCTGAACTGTCACTTTCATTTTTAGTTTGGCCAGGTGTTGGACCCTCACTTTTATAAAGCAAGCATCTTAGTCTTTCTAATGAGAATTCACAGCTGACATCATCACCCAAGAATGAGGGACAACGATTCTAAAAAAAAAAAAATTAATTCCAAGAGAAGAACATTGAGGAAAGAGAGTGCAATGCCAATCCCCAAACACAGGGGCTACCCAGAGCGCATGTTAAACATCTCCTTTTGAGTACCATGAGGCAATACAGTAAGACAGTGTTTTCTATTATTGGCAGTATATATCAACCCAGACCATGGTTCACTGCAAGTACAGTCTGCCCTCCAGCTTCCAATGTCCTGCCAAAGCCAGCCTGGCCTGCAAGGACAGCTTACCATCTTCAACAATGACTTCTTCCCCTTGCCCATCCTGGTTTTCCTCTTGGACGTGGACATCTTCTTGTTCAGGTACGCCATTGGCAGCGGACAGCTGACCATTCTTCTGTGGGAGCTGGGGAGAAAGACAAAGTCATATAAACATGAGATTGGTCCCATACTGCCCCCACCCTACCCCCAGTGCAAGGTAAAAGCAAAGCCTTGACTTCCACGTATAAACTATGAAATGGAGAAATACAGAAGGGCGAAGTGCCATGATGAAGAAGATGAGAGTTCTAGACCATTCAGTGACCATATAGAATACATGATGTTCTGTCACCAAAAGATTGATCCTTGTATGTGCAGTGTGTTGCACAAGTCTACACAGTCATCTCTCTGTCCATTAGTTATTTAAGACCCTGTTTCAGAAACTACAATGAAGCATCTCTGGGTGAGTCTCTCAACACACTGAGCATACATACTAGCACAGAAGCCAAACTTCTCTTGTCCTTTCCATTTTATTCTTGTGATGCTGGGGATCTAGGGCATTGATACGCTAGGGAAGAAATCTATCATCTCTGGCCCTAGAAGAAAGAGTGTGTATGTATGCATGTGTGTGTTACTATAAAATAGTAACTCACTGACTCTGGTTTTTAAAAGCCCACACCCACACTCTTGGATGTTTTCCTTGAGCATCTCTCTTTCTACGAACAGCTTTTCCTAAATCTGGTAAAAAAATGCCTTTTAGTAAGGCCCAACCCTTGGTTTGGAAAGTTGGCTCTGTGGAACGCACAGCACTTACTGCTGAGCGTTCTATAGTAGAAGGAGACCCAATCCCCACAAATTATCCTTTGACCTCCATGTGTGCACCACAGTACTCATGCACACACATGTATCAGCACACACAAATAAATGTTAAAAGTTTAAAGGAAGGAAGGGACGGAGCTGGAGGGAATACTGGCTGCTCTTACAGAGGACCCGTGTTTGCTTCCCAGCAACCACACGGGGGACGCACAGCCATCCAGAACTCCAGTTCCAGGGGGTCTGATGTCCTCTGCTAGAAGGGTACAAGGCACACACGGGGCACATAAATACATGCAGGCAAAACGCTCATCGAAAATAAATACATTTATTTTAAAAATTATAAGATCCAACTCAGCTTTTTAAAAACATTTAAAGCTAAACAAATAAATAAAGCCACATTTCTTTGTGATTAGATGCAGGTTAGAAAAAAGCTGAGCTTGCCGAGCGGCACACGCCTTTAGTCCCAGCACTTGGGAGGCAGAGGCAGGCGGATTTCTGAGTTCGAGGCCAGCCT
>NW_022196911.1:1062426-1083647 GCF_008632895.1 Mastomys coucha | reverse complement strand
AAAAAAAAAAAAAAAAAAAAAAACAAAAAAGGTGAGCTTTATAAATAGCAAGGTGTCCTTAAGTTAGAGCAGATGGTTAAACTTGTATGTATATGGGTGTTTTGCCCACATCTGTGTATATGTTTATATGTATATGTATATGTATGTATATGTATATGTAAATGTATATGTATATGTATATGTATATGTCTGTGAACCATATACATGCAGTGCCCAAAAAGGACAGAAGAGGATATCAGATCCCCTGGAACTGGAGGCACAGATGGGTGCTAGAAATCAAACTTGGGTCCTCTGGAAGAATAGTCAGTGCATGCTCTTAACATCTGTCCATCTTTCAAGACTAATGATCAAACACATAATTACTAAGTGGCAGCTATAAAAAAGTGCCGTGAAGCAATTAACAGAGCAAGTGATAGCAATAGATAGCCCCAGGCTGTGCTCAGGATGTCCAGGGCTTTATGGAGGACATAGAGCTGAGGGTTTTCCTAGAAAGGGCTGTGTGAGAACAGACGACACAGAGAAGGGAGGTTATCAGTTCTTAAAGAACTTGCCTTCTAACCTAAGACCTGAATTTGTTTGCATCCCCAGACCCTATGGAAAAGCCAGGTATGGTGACACATGTCTGTAATCCCAGAGACAATCAAGATGGGAAATGGAGACACAGAGATCCTTCAAGCTCATAAGGCCAGCTAGCCTGGCCACTTGGTGACATTCCAGGACAATGAGAGGCCCTGTCTCAGACAGAAGGTGAAAGGTGACTAAGGACTCTCCCCTGACCTCCACATATCTGCTGTGTACATGTACACATGTCACAAAACTCAGCTAGCCCTGTGCTGTCACTGCTCATGGGACAATGGATAGCTCCAGACAAAGAGGCACTGCTCATTCTGGAAAGTTCTGTGGCCCTTAGACATAGTCCACTGATTTTACCGCGCTAGTCTCTACTCCCAGCAAAGCCTTTTCCCCGCTTGCACTTCCTCTGAAACAACACCACACACTGACACTGCAGACGGAGCAGTCAGCTTCAAAATGCCCACGCTGAGTCCAGTTATTAGACAAGATGCTCAGATTACAGTTCCGCTCCAAGGGTTCACTTACCAAAATATGAAAGATGGGAATTTCAAATGAACATATAAAGTCAAAGGAGAGGTGGCGGCTCCACAGGATCATCAGCAAAAAAAAAAAAAAAAAAAAAAAAAAAAAAAAAAACCGCCAGCACATTTTTAAACTGGATAGCGCCGGAGCTGGGCATGGGTTGGATCAGACTGAATTAGCAGTCTGAACTGCAAGGGAACAGGAGGCCGAATTACATGTTGTGGAGACCGTGTGGTAACTGAAAGAACTTTGGCTCTGTTTTGATGTGCCAGGGGTGGTGGTACAAACCTGTAATCTAGGGTGATTGGGGTGGGGGGGGATGAGGCAGGGGAGTTAGGGGTTCAAAACCAGCCTAGGTTCCATGAGACACTGCAAGCACTAAAAGAAGTTAGACAGAGATTTCAGGAAGGGTGCACGTATAGATCACTCCGTATGTGTGAGTACACGAAGGTTGGGTTTGCGAGGGCACGTGTTCCCCAAATGCCCTCCAGTTTAGTAAGGTCTTACACTAAACCCAGAGACCACCTGTTTGGCTTACCCAGCTAGCTAGTTGACTCTGGAGGAGGAAACAGCTTGTCTTTGCCCACATGTGCTTAATAAACCCACTTTTAATGCTGGAAACAATAGGTTAATTGTAAACAGTACTAGGATTAAAGGCATAGACCACTCTGCCTAGCTCATACACTTATCTATTAGCATGTGCCTTAACCTTTTCTCAAAATCATGTGTACGTGTCTGGGTATATACGTATGAGTGTAGGTGCCTTCAGGTCCCCAAGGCTTCAAATCCCCTGAAGCTGGAGTTCCAGGTGGTTGTGAGCAGCCCCCTGTTATGGGTGCTTGGAGCCAAACTTGGCTCCTTTGCAAAAGCAGTGCATTCTCTTAGCTACTCAACTACCCCTCCAAAACCAGCATTTGCTTTTTTTTCCTTTTTTTTCCCCAACCACAAAACTGGAGCATATGCACTGGTTCCACATACGGAGAGGAGTTTCTCACTAACTCTTTCTATCAATCATCTTTAGTTGGTATCTCCTTTCCCTGGGACTCTCACAGGACCACTGAAGACAGGATTTACACTCAGCTCATAGGCAGGATGAGACCGAATGGACCCAGATGAGGTTTGCTGGTGTCCAGTTCAGGGAGAAAGGTAATTTTGAAATTCAAGATTTTCAATTGAGAAAGAAGACGATCCAGCTATTTTTCTCTCTGGAGCTTTCTCACTCAGCTTTACCCACACATCTTGTACTTCAGTATTAGGGATACATTTATTTCTTTTGAGACAAAAATTGGAATAGAAAGACACAGCCCTCATCCCATAAGCACAATGAGTACCAGAAACCCAATCTTCCCACTGGATTTGTGATTCAAAAAGTGAAGACGCCTCCTCTGACCAAATCAAAACCCTAAGTGTTTTGAAGCTCATATCCTCTGGGTGGGTCAGCCAGAGTTTATCCCAGTAAAGTATTACCATATTACAACAAAGCAACACTAAAATAATCAAACCTCTCAAATGTTTCCAGCGACAGCCTCGCCTTCCTCTAGGAACATCCGGGGAATATTCAAGGCAGTTGTAGGATGTCTGAGAGGACATCTCTCTCTTCTCTTCCTTCATTACAGAACTATCTAGAGACTACCCTGAGTTCTCTGTGCGGAGTATTAAGCCCTTTAATGAATTTCTTAAACAATGAACAAAATCCATGAGGTCCTGCCAGCTCTCAGGACGCTGAGGGTGGAGGAGAGGCTGCTGGAGGAGCTGCCTCCTCTGCAGGAGCCATCTTCCTATCTTACGTTCTTCTTGAATGGCCCACACAACTGGGGATGATCCAGCATCTGTCTCATGTAGAGGAGGCAACTCCAACTCCTGTAACTTGCCCTACCTATGATACCAGAAATCATGTGTACAGATAATCAGAATGAGAGAAAGAGAAACAGAGAGAGAGAGAGAGAGAGAGAGAGAGAGAGAGAGAGAGAGAGAGAGAGAGAGAGAGAGAGAGAGAGAGAGAAACAGAGAGAGAGAGAGAAACAGAGAGAGAGGATCAGCCAGGCTTTAATCCCAGCATTCAGAAGGCAAAGGCAGGAGGATCTCTGATTTGGAAGCCAACCTGATCTACAGAGTGAACCACAGAGTGAGTTAAAGATCAGCCGGGTCTACACAAGAGAAACTTTGTCTCAGAAGAAAAGATTATCTCAACCATTATAGTTGAGTCTGAAGTGCCTCTGTCTTTATTGTCAGTCAGCATCTTTAGCATATTAATGCCCTCGATCAAGCTATCCATCAAAATATCAACGGAAGACTGGGATATAAGTCCATGGACAAAGCACTTACCTATAGGACACTCCCGTGTTTGATCATCAGCAACACCCCCTAGGACCCCTAGAACACTACCTGACACATGTTAAGATTCTAATAAGTCAACTGTAAAATCCTTGTTACGTCATGCATTGTCAATAAATGGGGTCTCCTGACAATCACTTGTCAAGCATACATTCTGTGAAAGGAACACTCCGGGACCTTCTGCATGTGTTGTTCATGCTCTGGACCTAAGGAGGAATCTGGCCAATGAGGAGAAATCTCGGTCTCTTTCTTTCTAAGTTTTTGATGGTCTGGGAAAGAAGGGAGCAAGGGAGAGCCATGGAGGTCGATGTTAAGGAAGAGAATGGCCTGAAGTTTTCTTTCTATCATTTTGTTGTTTGGGGAGGGGGACATATGACTTGTCTGTTGCTCTGATAAAATATCATGACCAAAAACAACTTGAGGAAGAGTTTATTTTGCCATATGATTCCACGGCAGGCAAGAAGCTAAGAGTTCCCATCTTTTACCACAAGCCTTAAGAAAAAGAACCCTGGAAGTAGAGTAAAGCTGTCTCTAGAGCCTCCTCCTAATGATGCACTTCTTCCTGCAGGCCACTGTAGAAATTGAGCCAAACGGAGATACCCCATAAAGATACCAGACAGCAAGGAAATCTACTTATCCTTAAGACAAAGGGGGTTTTTAGAAGAGTTTACGGAGCAAACATCCATCCTCAAGGAATGCAAGTTTCCAAGAGACATTCCCAGGGAGAGAGGATCTCCCCCACCCCTCCTGAGAGTCACAGGTGTCTTATCCTAACCAGGAGGAAAGATCAATAGAAACTAAAGAACAATGAACAAGATAAAGTGTAACTACCCATGTTGTAAATTGTAACTTTGTAAGTTGTAAAACTCTGATCTGAAATGGTATAAAAGCTTAGAGCCTTGTTTCCTCTTGGTCTCTCTCTCTGGTCACCATTACAGAGATGACCCTGGTATACCAGCTTCAATTAATAAATTAACCTCATGATTTTGCAGCGGTCTCTTTTCGGTTCTTCGAGAATGGGGTCACCCACGCCGGTTAAATGGGGTTACCCACTCCGGTTATTACACCACACCTCCTAAACCTACCCAAAATGCTAACAACTGGAGGCCCAGCATTCAGAAGCTTGAGCCAATGGGGGGCATTTCCCATTCAAACCACCACAGGGGGTTTTCAATCAGACAGTATGGGGCATAGCAGCTCTAAGTAAGTTCTGAGGTCAAGTTCTCACTTCCCCCAGGCTCTGAAACCTCATCTCAGCTCATTTTCCCAATTATAAATCAAGACCTAATACACTTTTCTGTTTTTAGACTGTCTGGAATTCAAACGAATAGTATGTGGGACATTTTCTAAGTCATAAAAGCACACACTGGAGACCCTTTACGTCCTGGTCCATTTGTTCAAATGAAGACATATGCTGTAGGCCAGTCTTTTCTGGCTCTTGTATCATACTGAGGGCATCGTTTCTAAATTGTCCTCTTGTATTGACAAAACAGTATTAGCAAAATAAAGTCTGACAGATTTAAGATGTTACTGTCAAATATTCTGCCAGAACAACAACGAGTGTGTCTTTAGATTTTCCAGAGTTGGAAAAAATATTTTCTTTACTGAAGTTGTCCCAGCATTTGGTGACAATGAAATCTGCACAATTATCTGGCTCTAGTAGTACTGGCCACCCTAGCACTGGGGAGGCAGGAGGATTAAAGTTTGAGGCCAATCTGAGCTAGTGTAGCAAGAATTTCTTTTAAAAAATAACTTGGGGTTTGAAAAGATAGCTCAGTGGTTAAGTTACTCTTGCAGAGGACCGAATGTGATTTGCAGCACCCACACAGCAGCTCACAAGCACCCATGGCTGCAGTGCCAGGGGATTCGACACTCCCTTCGTCTCTGCAGTCACCAGGCATGCACATGATTTACACATACATACATACATGCAGGCAAAACACTCATACAAATAAACGAAATAAGTCTAAAAAGCTTTCTAGCTAATGAAGTGTCAATACAGGAGACTGAAAAGATTCAGGGAAAGAGTTCTTTCAGAGGACCCGAGTTTGGTTTTCAGCACCTACTTCAGGCACCTCCTCTATCTCCAGGTCTAGGGGATCTGACTTCTGACTTCTATGGGCTTCACACACATATGGCACACACACACACAAATAAAAACAAATCTTAAAAAAAAAAAAAACCAGTACAGTGATACATTTTCAATTTTTCCTATTTTTAAACAGAAGAGGGGCTGAAGAGATGGCTCAGTGGTTAAGAGCACTGACTGCTCTTCCAGGTCCTGAGTTCAATTCCCAGCAACCACATGGTAGCTCACAACCATCTGTAATGGAATCCAATGCCCTCTTCTGGTGTGTCTGAAGACAGCTACAGTGTACTCACATACATAAAAAAATAAATAAACAAGTGGTTTATGCTTCTAAGAAAAAATAAAATAAAAATAAATTTAAAAATAAATAAAATAAAATAAATAGAGAGAGAGAGCACAGAACAACTAAGAAGATAACTGAGTTGGTTGGAGAGGCAGAACAGGTGGATTTCTGCAGCCAGCCTTACCTAATTGGTGAGCTCCATGGCAAGGAGAGAGAGGGGGAGAGAGAGAGAGAGAGAGAGAGAGAGAGAAAGAGCTTCAAACAAAGCAAAAAGAACATGTGTACACACACACACATACATGCACGCACACGAGAGCCTCAAACAAAGCAAAAAGAACATCTACACACACACACACACACACACACACACACACACACACACACGTGCACGCACATACAATGATTTGGCTCAATGGGCAATGCCCCCCCCACACACACACAGTGATTTGGCTCAGTGGGCAATGGCACTTGACACTAAGGGAGCCAAGAATAAAATTTAAAATACAAAAAAGCAATTTTAAAATATAGTGAAATGGTGGAGCCCTTGGATATGGTACGATTCTTAAAATAAGAGGTGTGTATTACTCTCCCATGAATTTAAAGAAAACTGACCTTCAGGCAATCAGAAAGGGAAGGCCGTGATGAGCACTCCTAAACAGCAGACCTTTCTAAGACAATAAACGGATTGCTTATTAGGTTTCAGGGGGATTATGGGCTGCTGAGCCAAAAGCTCTCTCCAACCACATGAAACTGAGAGGAATCCAGCAGGAGACTCCAGAGGCCTCTAGAGAGATCTGGGAAGTCCTTATCTCAGGCCACTGAGATAAAACAGTCACTGCTGAGCATGGAGACAACCCCCCCCCACACACACACACTCATGAGACTACAGAAGATGCCTCCAATTCTGAGCTTTCTATATAGTCAGGTTGTTTCCTCCCTTCCTGTACAGCGGATGAAACCGGAAGCAACAGAATTCAGAAGACAGGATCCTTACAACCCCATTGCTGGCACAGGAACATCCTGGCCCCACTGTCCTCACCCTCGACACACACCTCCCATCTCAGAGCCTCCAATTCTAGGATCTCCCTTAGAACCTGTGGCACTATGCGTTATCACCCAAAGGACCACCAGAATATAAGCGTATGCAAATCACCACTTAGCCATTTAAATTCTTGATTGACATAGGAAAGACAGATGTACGTTTAATCTCAGTACGAAATCTGATTTTCAGGGAGCTGCAGAGATGGCTCAGCAGTTAAGACTACCTGTGCTTTTTTTCAGAGAATTAGGCTAGTCCCAGCCCATAGTTGGGAGGCTCACAACCACTTAGAGCCCTATCCCCAAAATATCTGCTCTCCTTTGGTACCCATACATGTTGGTACACCCACCACCACCACCACCACCACCACCACCACACAATTGAAAACACTTCTTTTTTAAAAAGTGAAAATTCTGATTTTCCTAGCAGCAAGAAAGTTCTCTGCTGCTTTTGACAAGTGTCACGGTTACCATCTGAGGAAGGATCTGGAATGCTATCCTCCCCAGAACACAAGCTGTGGTCAGTCAGTGCTCCTTGACACAGCTACCATCTTTGGCAACTCTCTATGGATGCTCAATCTTCCTGCTCTTGTAATTTTCAGTAAAATTCATGAAAATCTCTTAACATAATTTCAGGAAGACCTCAGCTTTATCTTTATCATGAGAACAAGTGCTCCAAGACAGCCACTGAAATGACCAGTTTGCTCTTAGCAGGCACAATTCACTTTCTCTTCAACCAAACATTTCAAATATTCCAAATGTCCTAGAAAGTAATTAACATAAGGATGTTCATTCAAACTGACCCCAGTGGTGAACTCACTTAATTAGGAGCATTGTCTACAAATTAGGCCTCTTAAAAACCAGCCCCTTTTCAAACCTCGATCTAAAACCATCAGCACAGCAGGCTCAGCAGGCTCAGCGGGCTCAGCACACCCTCCTGAAAGGCTGTCTGTGCCTCACTCAGCTTGAAAACGGAGGTTTCACAGAATTGAGCTTGTTTACTTAAATTTAAAAGGGCCCTTAATGTGCATTCTGAGCCTCTGTGGAGAAAAATCACTGTAGCATTTTCTGAGACCCCCTGTGAGTCACAGCCAGTAACATCATCCATAACTGAGAGACCACGAACGCACTCATATACGTGTTAATACACAGTTCAGTCAAGTATCCCCCGCCCCGCCCCCCAACACACACACTTTAAATGATAGAAGTGTTTTTAAAAATATTAAAAACTTCTGGGTTCTCTGGGAAAGTATGTAAAAGAAAACACAGAGTTCTAAATCTGGTTAGGTGGGAGATCAACCATACTGACTTCAGGCAAAGGGAATTTATAAGATCTCTGCTTGAGACGAGGGACATAAAAACGACCATCTACCAGCAACAGCGACCCACTGAGACGACAATCCTTATGGCGGCGTCTCCCTTGTAGTGTCTGCAATAGCCGTAACCTCAGTCAGTGTTATACAGACGCTCAGGGAACACAACCGAAAAAAGGTGCGTGAATCTGAAACCACATCCCTGACTGATGCTTCTAGTGTCTTCGTCTGTGTGGACATTGTTAGGATACAGGGATCCTACCAGCCTGCTCTCAGGGGCCTAGCAGCTGACGTCATCGTCTGACGTCATCATCTGCTGCTTCTAAGGGAGCTAGGGGAGTGCTGAGGATAAAAAGGCCCCCCCACCCTAGATTCCCCTCTGCCTTCTCCTGTGCCCTCCCTCTCTTTGCCTTCACCTGTTTATCTCTCTCTCACATATGTCTCTCTCTCCCATTCTCTCTCTGTCTGCTAGTCTGCCTGTCTGACTGCTTCTATCTCCCTCATGTGATGGTCTTTCGCTCTCCCTCAGGTCCCCATTCCCCTCGCCCTGAAAATAAACCTCTTATTCCAGATCTGTTGTATGGCGTAATTTCTCAGGGGTACATCTTGGCATGAGCACACCAAAGGTATCCCCTCGCCGCATTTTTATCCTATTAAACACTACACACAACCTGCAAACATGAGGGGTAATCCTTGGTCCCTGGCCCGCTGATGGGCGTACAACTTTGGCTTAAACAGGACCTACAGGAGGGGAAAAGGCTGCCAGACTTTGGTCTCCCATTAGGAGGGGGAGGAAGAAGCTCAAAGTTTGCCATCTATGTTGTCTATTTGCCGCCCCCTCTTACTGACTGCCTGTTTATCAGGGATCTAACTCCTAATCTCTGGATACATTCTGACGGGCTTAAAGCTTGATATCTAAGGGAGCCGAGGTTGAAGCAGGTGTCCATGTCGGGTGGAAGAGCCTAAACAGGGGAGACTAAGCGGTCCAACAGTTTATGATTCTTATTCTTGTGTGAAGGGCAGAGAACAACTCAGTCTCGTTGCTTACGCTCATAAGCTTCAAAGAGTAATGTTGAAGCTCTGCAAGGAGCAGAGAGGTGACCAGAGAGCGGAATGCCCAGGAGTCTCACATCCCCAAACCCCCTTGGTTTGATATTGACTTTGAATTCTGGGGTTTCATCCAGACAGAGAGCATATACTACAGATCTTGGGGTGGTTTGAGTAAGAATGGCCTGCATGGGCTGGTGAGATGGCTCAGTACTGACTGCTCCTCCAGAGGTCCTGAGTTCAATTCCCAGCAACCACATGGTGGTTCACTACCATCTGTAATGTGATAGAATGCCCTCTTCTGGTGTGTCTGAAGACAGCGACAGTGTACTCACATAAAATAAATTAATTAATTAAAAAAAAAAAGAATGGCCTCCATAGGCTCATATATTTTAATGTTTGGTCCCTAGTTGGTTGAACTGTTTAGGAAGGACTAGGAAGAGTAGCCTTGAAGAGGAGGTGGGTCACTGGGGATGGACTTCAAGGTTCCAAAAGCTTTCTCTCCCCCTCACCTCCCCACCGCTGTCTGTGGATTATTAGTATGGAAGCTCTCAGTCACTGCTCCAGTGACATGGCTGCCGGCTGTCATGCTCCCTACTATGTTGGTCATGGGCTCACCCTCTGAAACTGTAATCAATCCCCCGATTAAATGCCTTCTAATATATGTCGCCACGGCCACAGTGTCTCTTCACAGCAACAGAACAGGAAGTAAGACACAGCTAGAGCTTTGTGAACTCCTACCATGACCTCTAGTGTGAGTGCCATGGGTGAGTTCAGAGCTGCTGAACATACATTCGAGCTATGCAGGACAAATCAAGAGCCACAGAGCCACCATCCATTCTAAACACAAAGGCAGCAAAGTATTACTCTGAAGTGACAAAAAAATGAAAATGGCAGCCATGAGGTAATATGGGGGTGGGAGAGGTGCACCTGTAATCCTAACACGCAGGAGGGGCACGGGGTGGGGGGGCGCAGGGGCTGGGTGGGTGCACCTGTAAACCTAGCACCCAGGACACCAAGGCAGGTGGATTGTTGAGATCAAAGCAAACAAACTATATGGCGAATTCGTGGCTAGTATGGATATATATCACGAGACTCTACCAATAATATAAAATTGGGGGGGGCAAGGTGATTTAGCTGCCACCAAGCCTGATAACTGATAACGTAAGTCTGGTTACCAAGATCAATAATGTGGGAGGAGAAAACCAACAGCAAAGAGTTGTCCTCTGATTTCAACAATGTATGCTGTGGCACGTGTGCTCATCCCCAAACACACAAAGTAAGTAAAACGGAGGCATCGAACAGTCTCAAGACACAAATTAGGATGCAGAGACATTTCACACAATTCTGGTAACACCCATTCTGGGTTTCTTTTGAGCCCTGTACCCAGGAGTTCCTAACAGGATATATTTGGAGCAGATGTCAGAGTAAGGACCTAAATTCTCACTTAACTGCTACATGCACCTCATGTATGTTTACTGGTGGCTTATCTCAAAAGAATCTGCCACTTCATAGTAAAATAATTACATTATGCTGCTGCCTAGTAAATTTGATTATAAAATTTATTTTAAAATTTACTACTGTGTGCCATGGAAAACCTACAGTCGTGGGATGACATAAAATTTTAACCAGAAAAAAGAAATACAAAAAACCCACACACACCCAAAAACCAGTGGCATCCCCAGTGAAGTTTAAATTTTTTTAAAGATTTATTTATTTATTTTATGTAGATGAGCATGCTGTCCTTGACACACAAGAGGACATCAGATACAATTATAGATGGTTGTGAATGCGATGTGGTTGCTGGGAATTGAACTCATGACCTTTGGAAGAGCAGTCAGTGCTCTTAACTATTGAGCCATCTCTCCAGCTTCGAAGTTTAAATTTTAAAGTTTGAAAGAAGAAAAAAAAAAGAGTTTTTGAGACAGGGTTTCACTATGTAATCCAGGCTGGCTTTGAACTCACAAAGACCTACCTACCTCTGCCTCTCAATGCTGGGATAAAGGTGTGTACCAGCCAGTCAATGGTGGCCTCTGCCTTTAATCTCAACACTGGGAAGGCAGAGGCAGAGGGATCTCTATAAGTTTGAGGCCAGCCTGGTCTACAGAGTGAGTTCCAGGACAGCCAGGGCTACAAAGGGAAACCCTGTCCCAAAAACCAAACCAAACAAACAAAAATGTCAATGCAGTTTTTCATCCACGGCACATCCCCAGATCAGGGGTGGTGCCATATCCTGGTCATCCAGCAGCACTGAGAAGACTGTTTAGGGCAATCATTTATTGCAGTGGTTCTCAACGTTCCTGATGCTGCGACCCTCAAATACAGTTCCTCATAGGGTGGTGACTCCCCAACCATAAGATGACTTTCATTGCTACTTCACAACTGTAGCTTTCCTGCTGTGGGCAAGGGTTGTTCAACACCGTCCCCCACCCCCACCCCAGGGTGGAGACCCCACAGATTGAGAACAGATGAGGCATTACACAAGATCGTGTCTAAAAGAGGCATCCCTAACATGGGTACCAGTAACTTCACCATGTGAACGTGATCAAACTTGCATTGCATGTACGGATGGAATTTTCAAAGAATTACTAAAAATGTTTATAGTTTTTAAGAGATAAAAACTTCACCACGGAGAGACGGAGGGTGTGGAAAATACACAGAGTTCAAACTTTGCAGGATCCCCATTTACATCTAGGGCAGAAGAAGGTAGAACTGTCCAGGAGGGACACACTGGGGTCTCCCACACTGAAGTCTCCCTGGCTCTGCCAAAGGCAGCAGGCACCGCCACTTCTTGGCTGCTCTTCATCATGCTGGTGGTTGCAATATACAGACGTTTACTCCCAAATTAGCTCAATACATGTAAGAAAAATAAAAGCCATCCACCCTAAGAGAATTCAGTGGCTTAGAGACCTCTTCAGACAGAGATCGCTGCCTTTTCCTTTGAATCCACTCAGAATGTATTGGCCGCCCCTTTGCGCTTCAATTCTCTTTCTGTGTGTGTCACGTTTCCATTGAAAAGGAAATAACAAGCGAAATTGCTTGTCTTGTTTTCTACAGACTGCATCTAATGCAAAAGCATTCGCCTGATCTAGGAAAATGTGATTTTCCCAGGAGCCCACATGTGCTATGCCATCATCCGATGCACTGAACAGTTCGAGCACCAAGAAAACAGCAAATTGCTAATTCACCAAGAGCTGTGCAAGGATTACCAAAAGCATCCATGCTGGATTCTAGACCGCTTCTCAAATGATTAAACATCTCTGATTTTATTCCTTTCAAAGTCTGCTAAGGAGGAGGCCCATGACCAGGCCTCTCCCTGAAGGTAAGTTAGAAGGCACTAGGCAAAGAGTGCTGTGGAGCGAGTGAGCCGGTGGCCAGGTGGCCCCAGGACTTCAAGAAAAGGTTCCTTTTGTGGGAAAAGAAGAAGCAAAGTGTCCCACACACCATTGCATGGGTTCTTTAATGAAGTCACTATATGTTTACGTTTGATAGTGGACCAGAGGGATGCCATCTTCGTGAATACACTTGAATGGTTATTAGCAAAATTAAAATGATAAATTGGAATTGGATCCGCTGACATATGTTCTTAGGTTTGTACCTTACAGAATCCAGGCCACTGCAAATCAAAATGAAAGTGGCCAGCACCCTACCCTGCAGCCATAGGCACCGTCAAGATTTACTAGACCGGGCAGTGGGAGAGAAGGCTTTTACGTCAACCCACTGGCTCTTAGAGATGTTGACAATGGTTCCTTCTACAAATCATCTAACACTGTTCTCTGTTAACACTGCTCCCAGCTTTCCTTGGTCAGGCAAATCAGAATGTAGGTGCCCCCAAGTTTATAGAAGGGGCCTGAAGGGAGTATCTGAGAAGAAGAGAAGCAGAGGGCTTACCTGCTGGAGGTGGGGGGTGGAGGCAGGTTACAAAACAGACCTACACAAATCTAGGAAGTTGGGGACCAGCACTGTGCAGAACAGGAGGCCAAAATAACATTTGACGTGTTTTGTTAATCTTTTTAAGTTTTGTGTGTGTGTGTGTGTGTGAGAGAGAGAGAGAGAGACAGAGAGAGACAGAGAGGCAGAGAGAGACAGAGACAGAGAGAGACAGAGAGGGAGGGAGTCGGGGTGTGCCATGGAAGTCAACATCAGGAGTCTGTTCACTCCTACTGAGAGCCAGCCATTGTTTGGTTTTGCTGTACAAGCCAGGGTGCTGAGATTATAGACCTGCTACACCATGCCTGGCTGAAGGGACCATGAAAGAAACATATAGGGTCTGGAGAGATGTCTCCTCAGTTAAGAGTACTTGCTGCTCTTTCAGAGGACCGGAGTTTGGTTCTTGGCATTCACCCTGTGGGGCTCACAACCGCCTGTAATTCCAGCTCCGGGGCATCCTATGCCCTTTCTTGGCTTCAATAGGTACCAGGGCACCTGCATCTTACAAACACAAAAACGCATAGACAGAGTTTTAAAAAGTGTTCCTCTCTTTAAAAAAATTTTATTCTCAGGACGGGCAGTGATGGTATACACCTTTAATACTCAGAAGGCAGAGGCAGGTGGATATCTGAGTTTGAGGCCAGCCTGGCCTGGGTTCCAGGACAGCCAGAGATACACAGAGGAACCCTGACTTGAAACAAAACAATACACACACACACACACACACACACACATACACACACACACACACACACACACACACACACCTCCCTTCAGAAGATGGTCCTACTGTAGACGGAACTTATGGAGCCTGCGCTCTTTCTAGACAAATAGTGAATTGCAGAAAGTAACTTGCTCTAAATCCACAGCATATAAAAGTTATCTTTAGAAACTGGGAAACTTTTGGGTTTCCTTATCACAGATCACGCAACTCCTCTTTGTCCAGACAGCTCACCCAAGTGACAGACTAGCATACTTGGGAAATATTGCTTTCTTTACATAGTCCCTCACTCTTTCATTGTTTGAAAACATTTGACTTCATGATCTCACCGTGTATACCAGGCTGGTCTTGAACTCAGAAAGATACTGAGTACCATGCCCGGTGAGAACAATTTTCCCTGAGACATCTGAAGAAGCAGGTGAAATAAACCAAATACAAGGTGTATTTTTTTCTCATCTTGAACTTGCCTGTCATTCTCCTAAGACAAATTCCTCTTTCCCTTGAGAATTCTAAGTTTGATAAGTAGTGTTTTGTGAAAGACATATGAGATCAAACACAGTTCTTTGTGTGTACCCCCACCCCCACCCCAGGGCGAGGCCAAAATGACAAAACATTTGATGGGAATCGCTATCAAGACAGAAAACAGTTGGTGCCTGTCCGAGTTTCACCTTTGCTGCCATGATAAAAGACCCTGGCAAAAAGCAGCCTAGTGGAGGAAAGGTTTATTTCAATGAACGCCAGGTCTGGCTTCACCACTGTGGGGAACTCAAGGCAGAACCTTCAAAGAATGAATCATACCACATCCAGTTATGAGCAAGAGCTAGGTAGGCATGCTAATCCCAGCACATGGGAGGCAGAGGCAGGTGGATCTCTGTGAGTTCCAGCAACACCAGGGCTACATAGTAAACGCCTGTATTGCATGTGGAGAGAGAGAGAGAGAGAGAGAGAGAGAGAGAGAGAGAGAGAGAGAGAGAGAGAGAGAGAGAGAGAGAGAGAGAGAGAGAGAGAGAGAGAGGAATGCTCAATTTTGCTCTTTTACAGCTCAGGAACTCTACGTAGGGAATGTTTTCCACTCCCAGTGCTTGGGTCTTCCCACATTAGTTAAGATAATCCCCAATAGACTTGCCCACGAAACAACCCAAGGTAGACAATCTTTGAGAAACTTCCAAGGTGACTCTAAATTGTGGGAACAACTAAAGCTACCCACCACAGTATCTATCTGCATAATGAGTAGTTTTGTGGTTAGAAAGCAGGTAAGTTAGCTTAGACAGGCAAGGTTTTATGATGGGTCATGTTTAACTTGGTCCCAATACATTCCCACTCTGTAGATCCCTGGAACATGACCTCTTCTACACCATGCTCGCTATAGTACAGATAAGACTTGATTGAGTACATCCTAGAAACCTGGTACCCAGTGTAGCCATGTTGTGTAGACAGGACTTTGGAGAAGTAGACTGTAGAAGGAGGTAGTTAGGGTATAGGAGCTACACCCCAGCAAGTGATTCCAGTGTGTTTCCTTGAAGGATCACAGCAAGGCTTTCCATTACGCTTAACCCCACTCTGCCTTTGTTTCTCCAACACATTGCAAAAAAGTCTGGGAATCTTTGTGAAGAAGTCAGTTCCCTGTTGCTGGGTTTCTCCAGCAACCAGAATTATGAACCCAGTTATCACCTTTATCCCTACCCCTCATAGTTTTTAGAAAGAGATCGAGTTTATTGTGCCCTGTACCCTGCAAAGGGTGCAGGGCAGGGCAATAACGAGAGTTGCTTCTAGACGTTTTGTTACAGTAACAGCAGGCAGACTAAAGTCTCAGAACTTTGCAACCCAAACCATCATTTTCCCCAAGCCTTCAATTCTTCAAGTCTCTGGCTATTATTAGACACATGATTTACTGCTCCGATGGGTCCCCACAGCTGCACAAAGCTGACCTAAGGAGCTAAGCTGTTCAGGCAGAAGTCAGCTTGGGAGACGCAAGGAGAAGAAGGCTGAAGGGAGATATTTAGGGCCTACAGCCTGCCCGAGGATATGGAGGTACAGAAAACTACTACAGCTCTACTAGGTAACATCCAACAATCAACACACTCTAAAAGTCTACAGACCAGCCTGGCCAAAGCAAGATGGAGGAAACCGCAGGAAGCCCAGAGGACAGGCAGGAGGCTCCTGGGTAAGCAGACATGAGGGGAGAGCCTGGGCTAGCAGGATGGAGGTGAGAGGCTTCCTGTTCTCCATGGTCAAGCACTAAGCCCAGGGAGAAGGGGCATTGGGCAGGCTGGGTTCAAACCTAGGCCTCACTTCCCTAGCCAGGCTGTACCTCAGGCTCCTTATGGTAAAATGGGGATGAAAGCGCCTAGACAACAAAGAATTTGTTAGAGGAATCCAGGGAATAGTGTTTGGAAAGAAAGTGAAGCAAATCCTGGAGAACAATCAAAAAAACAACTGGACAAAGATGGGGTGTGGGAGTGTAAAAAAACAAAACAAAACAAAACAAAAGCAGAGATACTGACTGTCTTAGGGTTTCCATTGCTGTGAAGAGACACCATGACCAAGGCAACTCTTATAAGGACAACATTTAATTGGGGCTGGCTTACAGGTTCAGAGGTTTAGTCCATTATCAAGGTGGGAACATGGCATCATGCAGGCAGGCATGGTGCAGGAGGAGCACAGAGTTCTACATCTTCATCTGAGGCTGCTAGCAGAATACTGGCTTCCAGGCAGCTAGGATGAAGGTCTTAAAAGCCCACCCCCAGTGACACACCTACTCCAACAGGGCCACACCTACTCCAACAGGACCACACCTTCTAATAGCGGCACTCCCTGGGTTGAGTATATACACATCATCCCATGGAGTCTCAACTTCATAGATGGCCAAAAGGCAAGGCCTCAATATCAGCTACCGCAGTAGTTCTCAACCTTTCTAATGCCCTTTAATACATATCCTCATGTAGTGGTGACCCCCCCACACCATAAAATTATTTTGTCGCTACTTTGTTGTTACCTCTGGCAGTCTCTGCTTGGAGGCTACCACCTGGGGAGCTAAGACAAAAGCTCTCTGCAGACTGTCAGTTCATCTTTGAAGAAGCCACCAGGAAGCTCACCTACCAAGGTACTAACAGGCCTACTGCCTGAAGACATCCAGAGTTGCTGGGGACTTTAGCACCTGACCTTTCCTGCAGTGTTTATGTTATGCAAATATCATGTAACCTAGAGATTTGGTGTAACTATAAAAATCCTGGCCTTTCTAAGTAAAATTGAAGCCTTGATTGGAACTCCTCTTGGCTTGGCTTCATGATTTCTCTTGCATTTCGAATTCTCTTTCAGGTCCTTATTCCCTCCCCTGAGAGAACCCAGTTTATGAAACTATAGGCAGTTTCACTTTGCAACTGTAATTTTGTAAATATCTGTGTTTTCTGCTGGGCTCTAATCCTTTTATGGGGGTCGCGACCCATAGGTTGAGAACCACTGATCTAGACACAACCGACCACACACAAATCCTGGGTAGAGAACCTATATGATCCCATGTGCAAGGCCCAGAATTCCTCCCCCAGCACCATGAATGATAAAAGGTAACAGTGGATTGAGTTAGGATTTGAGGGCTTAGTGTAGGATGCTAATCCTCACACACAGAGAATGTCTATGGAAGATGTGTTCAGCTCCTCAACACACTGAGAGCAAATCTTGGGAACAAACAAATAAACCTGTTAGCCAAGGTTGTCCTGGTTTAAATGAGAAATGTCCACCACAGGTTCAGGTACTTGGACATTTGGTGTCCAGTGGGCGGTGCTGTCTGGGGAAGCTGCGGGAAGGCGTAACCTTGCTGGAAGACGTCCGTCACTCAGTACGTCATTTTGGGAGCTTGTAGTCTTGCCCCACTCTCAGTTCACTCTCTCACTAAGTGCTTAGCTGAGGATATGGTCTCTTGACCCCCTGCTCCAGCCACCAGCTGCCGTGCCTACCCTGACTTTACTGCCTCCCCCTCTGGAACTGTAAGCCCAAATATTCTCAAGTTCCCTTGGGTCACGACTGGCTTTTATCCCAGCAACAGAAAAGTAACCAGTACCAAGGGCCTGCTTACAAACGGGAGCCTACGTGGTAGGGTATGTGGTCTCAAGTTGTTCCTCTTCACCCACTTAAGGCATTCTCTGATTGGTTTCATAAATCTGATGGCCCATTAGCTGGGCAGGAAATGGATGGCAAGACTTCCTGGGAGGGAGAAAGGAACTCCTAGAAGAAGAAAGAGAAAGAAGGCTTTTTGCCAGGAGACCTGGGAGCAGATGGATGTGTCTAAGGGCCTGGAAGGTACAGCTAACCACGTGGCTGAATGGGACTAGGTAACTGGGTTAATGTAGACAAGCTAGTTGAGATCCTCCCCAGTTAAGGCCTAAGCCTTGAAATAAGTAAAAGGTCTCTGTGTGATTATGTGGGGAACTCGCTGGTTAGGGAATAATAGCCAGTGTATCAATGTCCACCATTAGTTAATATGTACAGAATATTAGCAATCTTTACACTTATGCCCAGCAAGATGGCTCAGTGGGTAAAGGTGTTTGCTGCCAAGCCTGAGGGCTTGTGTTTAATCCTCAGGACCCACACGGTAGGAGAGAACTCACACCCACAAGCTTTCTGACCTCCATGTGTAGACAATAATACATAGACGCTGTGTGCACACGCACAGGCGCTTCTCCTAACAGCCCCCTATGAATAAACGGAACTGAAAATACTGGTAAGATAGGGGAATGGAGAGAGAAACTCAATGTTTGTGCATATTGCTTTTTCAGAGGACCCAAGTTCTCTCCCCAGCACCCATGTCAAGCAGCTTGCAGTCTCCTGGAATTCTAGGTTCACAGAGATTGGATATTTTTGGCCCCCAATGGCATCTGAGTACATACCTACTTACATACACGCACGTACGCATGCACACACACACACACACACACATAAAGGTTTTTTTTCTTTTGGGTTTTCAAGACAGGGTTTCAAACTCACAGTCCCCCCCCCTTTTAAAAAAAAAAAAAAAAAGATTTATTTATTATTAATAGTACACTGTAGCTGTCTTCAGATGCACCAGAAGAGGGTGTCAGATTTCATTACGGGTGGTTGTGAGCCACCATGTGGTTGCTGGGATTTGAACTCATGACCTTCCGAAGTACAGTTGGTGCTCTTCCCCGCTGAGCCATCTCACCAGCCCTCACAGTCCCTTTCTATCTCTGCCTCCCGGGCCGGGATTAAAGATGTGTGCCACCACTGTCCAGCAGTTAAAAATAATTTAAAATAAAAAAAAAAAGCATGAGTGGTTTCTTGTTTCATTTGGACAGGGTTCCGTATCCCCCACGCTGGCCTTGAACTTGTTATATAGCAGGAAATAACCTTGGACTCCAGATCCTCCTGACTTTACTTCCCAAGTGGCGGGATAACAAGTATGCAACTACACCACACGGCAGCTTGAACCACCAGTTTCAAAGTAGATAATGACATAGCAAGAACCAAGTGGGCAATAAGTACGGCTCACAGCCTGAAATTACAGTTGGCATATGAAATTATATTTTATATATGTTCCATAAACTAAGGAAATGCTGAGCCCAAGCCAATGCTCTAAGGCATCACTCTTCACCTGTCAAGACAAACAACACGTATGATGCTGGAGTACAGGTTGAATGCTTACTCACGCATCAGGATAAAACCTGGCACAGCTTGTTACACATGGACCCCAAGAACCTTCCATCCAGCCTGCAGTGAAGCGCACAAGTTCAGCCACACGAAGTGGCACCATTGAGGACTCAGTCCACACCTTCATTTCCCCAGTAGATAGGCCCTTTCCACTGAGCAGTGAGACCCAGCAGCTTAGGCGAAGGAAAGCTCAGGAGGAAGGAATAGAGACAAAGCCATTTCCTGCAGAATGGCAAGCTGCCTGCCAGTGTGCTCACTAGCAAATAAAATCGACAGCCTGCTTAGCTGCAATGTGTTTGTTAAATTACACAGAAATATAAGGAATGAGTGTTCTACGGATGAAAGCAAATTGAGACTCTTCCAAGCTAATTACAACTCGGAGAAATCTCATCCGCTTATCAATGGACTGCCAACATGGGTGGGGGCTGGTTATTATCTAATAAAGAAAGCATGGGTGTTAACCGTATTTATTTTTCTGGCAGCAGACTGCTAAAGACAGAACGATGCTGAGATTAGCATGGGCCCTATGCAGGAATGAAGCAAAAATGTGCAAAGTGTTCCACATTTCTAGATAGAGTCTTTGCTGAGAGATACTGGAAGCTGAAGGCGTTGATTATTCAGGTCTAAATTGTTCCTTGTTTAACCAGTAAATCTGGAAGAGATTTATTACTGTATGAAAAACTGTGGAACGGTGCAACTTGCATTTTTTTAAAAAGATTTATTTATCTAATGTATGAGCACACTATTGCTCTCTTCGGACACACCAGAAGAGGGTATCAGATCTCATTACAGATTGATTGTGAGCCACCATGTGTTTGCTGGAATTGAATTCAGGAACTCTGGGAGAGCAGTTGGTGCTCTTAACCGCTGAGCCATCTCTCCAGCCCACAACTTGCATTTTGTATACAAAAATTGTTTTCCTATTGCTTGGGTGCCTGTGTGCTCATTTTAGCATTTGTAATAGTGAAACAAGGGCATTGCCCTAAATGTCAATCAGCACATGTCTTAATAAAGGATATTTACATCACTAAACAAGTAGCCATTGAAGCTTTGAGCACACACACACACACACACACACACACACACACACACCACTCCAAGACACAGGAGTCAAAGATACACTAACAAGTGAAGAACACAGGCAGTTCTGGTATTTAACATGTTGAAAATTCAAGAGGAAGTAGATCTATTGAAAACATCAGCCTGGCATTGTGGGACGTGCCTGCAATTTTAGCACCTGGGAGAGAAAGGAAGATAACACACTCAAGCCTCGACTACATAGCAAGTTCAAGGCTAGCCTGGGCTGCATAAGATCCTGTCTCAGAGAGCTGAGATGAGGGTGGTGGTGTATACCTTTAATGCCAGCACTCAGAGGGCAGAGCTCTGTGAGTTTGATTGAGGACAGCCTGGTCTACAGGGAGAGTTCAGGCCACATAGACCCTGACTTACAAAGAGAGGTGTTGGAGAGGGAGAGACAGGGAGGAGACAGACAGACAGACAGATGCACACACACACACACACACACACACACACACACACACACACACATGTTTGATAGAAATAGGAAAGAGAAGGAAAGTAGGGGAAGGAAGAAGGGAGGGAGGAGACAGACGGACAGACAGACAGACAGATACACACACATACACACACACACACACACACACACATGTGCTTGATAGAAATAGGAAAGAGAAGGGAAGTAGGGGAAGG
>NW_022196911.1:1051352-1062125 GCF_008632895.1 Mastomys coucha | reverse complement strand
ACACACACACACACACACATGTGCTTGATAGAAATAGGAAAGAGAAGGGAAGTAGGGGAAGGAAGAAGTAAAGAACCAAGTGGGAAAAGACACCTGTCTCCTTGTAGAGGCATTTGCCTGCTTACACGACATTATTCTGCCATTTTCTAAGTTTTCTAACTGCCTAAGGGTCTGCATACCAAAGCCAGCTTTCCTTTTCAGTTTACAATTTACCTCCACTCGTTTACTGCCCCCTGTTTCTACTACCTAGAGTGCCTCTCCCTCTTACGTCTCAGAGAACTGTGTGCAAATCAACTCACCCCAAGTTAATCACCAAAAGGGAAACAAAGTTCTATTACAGAGAACCCAGTGCTGAGTCAGGGCCATTTGTCCAGGTTCCTTAGGATCGGACGACACAGGGGACGCATTCCTTCTTTACCTCGTAAAAATATAGTGTCAGGGCTGGAGAAATGGCTCAGCAGTTAAGAGCACTGACTGCTCTTCCAAAGGTCCTGAGCTCAAATCCCAGCAACTACATGGTGGCTCACAGCTATCTACAATGTGATCTGATGCCCTCTTCTGGTCTGTCTGAAGACAGCTACACTGTACTCATACACATAAAATAAATAAATTAATTAATTAAAAAAAAGATAATGTCATAGCTAAGACAATAGCTGGGAATACAACCTAGAATACTTGAATAGAGTGTGGTGGTTTGAATGCATTTGGCCCCCATAGACTCGTGTGTTTGAATGCTTGGCCCACAGGGAGCGATACTATTAAGAGGTGTATCCTTGTTGGAAAAAGTCTGGCCTTGTTGGAGGAAGTGTGTCACTGTGGGGGTGGGCTTTGAGGTCCTATATGCTCAAGCTCCACCCATTGTGGAAGAGGCAGCTTCTCATGGCTGCCTTTGGATAAAGATGTAGAACTCTTGGCTCCTTGTCTAGCACTGTGTCTGCCTGGATGCACCATGCTTCCTGCTAGGATGATAATGAACTGAAACTCTGAAACTGTAGCCAGCCCTAATTAAATGTTGTCACTTATAAGAGTTGTTTTGGTCATGGTGTCACTTCAAAGCAATGGAAACCCTACCAAAAATAGAGTGTCTGCTCAATAGGAGGGCCAGGGTAGGGCTTGGAGGCCACCAAGGCAGCATTGGTGAGACATTGTGCATGCAGAAGTCTGCAGCTAACTACTGAAATTTTTATTCAAACGATAGAGAGGGATAAGGCTAGTTTTTCTGTTGTTTACTTTTGAGACAGGGTCTCTTGTAGCTCAGGCTGGCCCCAGAATTCAGTGTAGCTGAGATAACCTTGAACTCCCTTAGAGATGTGAACCACCAGAGAGTCTGTGAGATACTGAGGATGAAAGTTATCACTTCAACGAGTGCTAGGCAAGTGCTCCATCAATTCTGCTCCCAGATGAGGATGCAACGAACGCAAGCAAGCTACAACAGATGCAAGCAAGGAGCTCAAAAGCAGAATGTGAAATAAAGCCATTGGTTTTTAGAGATGACTTTTCTGGGTAGCCCTGGCTGTCCTGGAACTCACTCTGTAGACCAGGCTGGCTTCAAACTCAGAGCTCTACCTGCCTCTGCCTCCCAAGTGCTGGGATTAAAGGTGTGTGCTACTACCACCACCTAACTAAGCCATGGAAAAATATTAAGAATTCTTTTGTGATATATTTTCCCCTCTGAAGACTTTAATACATCAAAAAAAAAAAAAAAGATGGAAGATAGAATCAATAGAAGATTCTATCGTGTTCCTATACCAAAGATAAATAACGTCTCTTTCCTTCTAGGATGCACCCATACACCTTCCCGAGTGGCTAATATGAATATAATTAATTATTTTGTTGTTTATTATCACCTATAATTCCAGCCTTCGGAGGCGGAGGTAGGAAGGTGGAAGGTTCCAATTAAGATTGGGCTATACTATTAGACTTTGCCTCACTAAACAACAAGCCAGGCTGGCATTAATTTTATCATAAAAGGAGAAAGTAGTGGACTGGAGAGATGGCTTACTGGTTAAGAGCACTGACTGCTCTTCGGAAGGTCCTGAGTTCAAATCCCAGCAACCAGATGGTGGCTCACAACCATCTGTAATGAGATCTGACGCCCTCTTCTGGTGTGTCTGAAGACAGCTACAGTGTACTTACATATAATTGATAAATCTTTTTTTTAAAAAAAAAAAGTGAAAGTGGAAGGAGTCTGACTGAGCTTGACGGCAGCCTGACCTACATAAAGACCTTGTCTCAAAAAAAAAATAAAAAGGGGCTGGAGATGGTTCAGTGTTTATATTGGCTGCTCTTCCAGAGGACCTGGGTTTGATTCCAAGCTTACACCCACAAGTAACTCTTGTCTCAGGGTGTCTGGGGCCCTCTTCTGGCCTGCATGCATATGGTGCACACAACTACACACAAGCAAAACTCACACACGTTGTGATGGTTTCCATATGCTCAGCCCAGGGAGTGGCACTATTAGAAGGAGTGGCCCTCTTGGAGTAGGTGTGGCCTTGGAGTAGGTGTGTCACTGTGGGTGTAGGCTTTAAGACCCTCATCCCAGCTCCCTGGAAGCCAGTATTCTGCTAGCAGCCTTCAGATGAAGATGTAGAACTTCTCAGCTCCTCCTGTACCATGCCTGCTTAGAGGCTGCCATGCTCCCGCCCTGGTTGATAACAAACTGAACCTCTGAACCTATAAGCCAGCCCCAATTAAATATCCTTATAAGAGTTGATAAGAGTTGCCTTGGTCATGGTGTCTGTTCACAGCAGTGAAATTCTAAGACAAACATAAAGACAAATAAACCAAAAACTCCCAAATAAACAACAAAAACAAAAATCAAACGAACAAAAAAAAACCCCACAAACTAAAAAAATAAAAACAAAACAACCCAAAAGAATGTAAAGTCCCATTAAAAATATAGCATGCCAAGAAAAAAAGGTTAAATAAGAGGCAGTTTTGTGTGTGTGTGTGTCAAGCGCTTGAGTGCGCATGTGTAGTCAATTTTCTGAAACGAAAGGCTCATGTACTCCAGGTGGGCTTCAGGCACCTGCGCCTCCTTCTTTCATCTGCTAAGTGCTGGAATTCTGGTCAGTGCAATGCTGGCTTTACATGAGATGAGAAACACACGTATTCGTCCAGCCTGACCCTCATTTGTAAGTGACAACCATTTCTTTCAGCCCCATCCATCAACTGCTTCACATCTCCCTCTGTTGTATCTGGAGGTCAGTAGTAGAGGACCTTTCTTTGTGTGTGTGTGTGTGTGTGTGTGTGTGTGTGTGTGTGTACACGCACGCGCTCACAGGCATGCGCACTTGTGCTTGGGCAAGTGCATGGGTCACAGCAAGGTCAGAGAACAATTATCAAACACTGGTCCTCTCCTTCCACCCTGTGGGGTTGGGGGACTGAACTCAGGTCAGTGTCAGGTTTGGTGACAGGTACCTTTTCTAGCTGAGCTATCTCCCAGGCCCAGACCCAAAGTACCTTTAAACTGATGCTGCAGGCACTGAAAGATGCACCCAAAACTAGGGGAGCCGCACCCCTCCAGAGCCAGAGTAACTGCCTCCCTTACACTGGGTGGGCTGGCCATGCTTTCTTGGTTCCACTAAAGTCCTAAGCAGGATTGAGCATGCACTCAAAGGTTAGCAACAAGGATGAGGCAAATTCTTAGAGAAAGAACTGTAAAATTTTAACTTATTCCTGGATCCAACAAAGACATAAGAACCATGATAATTCTCACCAGCACTGTGAGCTATAGAATTCCCTCAGAGGCTCTGAAGAGGACTCCATGTGTAATGTGCTTGCTGTGTAATCATAAAGACCTGTAGCGGGTTTGACCTAATCCGGGTTGTAATCTAATGTTAATTTGCCCCCCACCCCCAAAAAAACTGTTTGCAGGAGAGAGTCCACACTTGAGACATGGAGGGACCCAGCCCCCAGCTAATTCTGATTGGTAAATAAAGATGCCAGCAGCCAGCAGTTGGGGAGAAGAGCCATAGGTGGAGGTCTAGGTTTCCTGGGCTTGGGACCTCGAGGAAAGAAGCAGAGGGGGAGACACTCGATGCCTTTAGAAGAGTGTGCAGGAGAGAGTCAAGAGCCACCATGGGGAGAAGCGAAGAGAGCTTCCTGGGCTCTGGGCCAAGAGAACGTGGCCCAGAGGGCTGACTAATTGGAGTTAAGAGCAGCCAAGATGGAATATAGAAGTTATTAAGTAGAAACTCGGAGATATTGATGGGAAAGTGGACTGGAGCAGCACAGAGGGTAGGAAGTTGCCCAGCTATTGAGCTGCTTAAGGCATATTAAAACATAAAAGCTGTGTGTGTCTTTCATTCGGTGGGTAGTAACCCCACACCAGGATTTATTAATTTTTAACTACAAAGGACCGGAGCACACCACAAAGCTGAGTGGTGTGTATCTGTAACTCCAACACTGGGAGGGATGGAGGCCAGGAGATCCCTGATCATTGCTACACAGACCGGCCAGTCTGTGTAGCTGATCTGTGAGCTCCCGATTCAGGAAGAGATTCTCAAAAACAAAATGCAGCGGACAACAACATGGCTCAGCAGGTAAAGGGGCTTGCAGTCAAGACTGACAACCTAAAAACTGACTACACAGCGGAGAGAACCGGCTCCCACAGGTTCTCTTCTGGCCTTGACGTACACACTGTGAAACACACACAATAAAAAGATAAATGTAAAAAGCATTTGAAAAAAATCAAAACCCAAGGTAAAGAGCAATCAAGGACACCCAATATCAACAGACACACTCAAGGATGGGTAACCACGCCCATGCACACACTCCCATGCACACACCACCCTCTGTCACACACAAAAACTTAATTCCTACAGTTTTGTATTACATCTAACTTTTATTCAACAAGTTTTGGTTTTGTTTGCCTTTTTTTTTTCCTTCTAAGACAGGGTTTCTCTGTACAGCTCTGTATCACCAGTTTTGGTTTTCAAAGTTCAGTTTTTCAGCAGGTCTGTCTCCGTGTTTTCCTTCTCCATGTGCGTGGTGTGTATGTGTATGTGTATGTTTGCATACGTGCACATGCATGTAGAGGCTAAAGGTTGACTTTAGAAATGATACCCTGGAATTCTCTCTTGTAGACCAGGCTGGCAGCTAACTCAACGACCTCCCTGCCTCTGCCTCCTGAGTGCTGGGATTAAAAGCCAAAAAGCTTTTGGTTTGTTTTTTGTGTGTGTGTGTGATCTACTTTTATTCGGATGTGTGTGAGTACACCATACTGTACCTATGTGCAAGGCCTTAGAGAGGGCAAAAGAAACAGAACTCAGAAAGCCAGAATTCCAGGCAGTTATGAGCCACGACAGATGGGTGTTGAGAATGTAAGCCAGGTCCTCTCAAAGAGCAGCAAGTGCTCTTCATCATTGAACCATCTTCCTAGTCCCATCAGTCAAAAAAAAAAAAAAAAGATATCTAAGACCATGGAAAGATTTGTAAAAATAACATTTACTGTTGTACATTGAAAATTATATTTCAGAGGGGCTGGCGAGATGGCTCAGTGACTGCTCTTCCGAAGGTCCTGAGTTCAATTCCCAGCAACCACATGGTGGCTCACAACCACCTGTAATGAGATCTGATGCCCTCTTCTGATGTGTTTGAAGACACCTACAGTGTACTTATTTATAATAATAAGTCTTCTTTGGGCCAGAGCAAGCAAGGACTAAGTAAGTGGGATCTACTGGAGCAAGTTGGGCCAACCGGAGCAAGCAGAGGTCCTAAAAGTCAATTCCCAACAACCAGATGAAGCCTCACAACTATCTGTACAGCTACAATGTGTACACATATACATAAAATAAATAAATAAATCTTTAAAAAAAAAAGATAATTATATTTCAGGCTGGAGAGATGGCTCAGTGGTTCTTCCAAAGGTCCTGAGTTCAATTCCCAGAAACCACATGGTGGCTTACAACCATCTGTAATGAGATGTGATGCCTTCTTTTGCTGTGTCTGAAGACAGCTGCAGTGTACTCATAAATAAAATAAATCTAAAAAAATAAAAAGAAAATTAAAATAAAAAATTATATGCTCAACACTACCAAAATCATGCTTACACATAAAATCTCACTCTGGTCAATTTACTAATCAAGAACTATTAGGCACAGGCAGATACTTAGTGGTATCACTAATTAATAATTATTCTCACTCTAATGTTTACTTATAGCATCACACTCCCTTCACACACAAATGCTAAACAATTAAAATCAGTCGGGGCTGGTGAGATGGCTCAGCGGGAAAGAGCACTGACTACTCTACTGACTACTCTTCCGAAGGTCCTGAGTTCAAATCCCAGCAACCACATGGTGGCTCACAACCATCCATAATGAGATCTGAAGGCCTCTTCTGGTATGTCTGAAGATAGCTACAGTGTACTTACATATAACAATAAATAAATCTTTAAAAAAAAAAAAAAAAAAAAAAAAAAAAAACAGTCGAAATGAGCAGATAATAACAAATAATTTTTCAGGACAAAGAGGAACTCTATTGATTTAATCCATACAAAGCCATTAAAAAAATTTAAAACCAGCCTTTCTGCAACCATGACTGGAGAGGAATATACACAACCTGCACTCATCTATCTTCAGAAAGAAGATGCGCGTGCAGATGGGCCCAGGCCAGCCCAGACGGGAAGAAAATAAATCTCTAAGGCCTTCTGCCTTGCCAGCATGCCACTGAATAAGATTTCTCAGATTTAATGTTCAAATTCCCAAGTCAACAGAAAATGTAAAAAATATTCTGATTAAAATAAAAAAAATAACTTAAAATTTTAGTTTCTGTGTCGGGGAGGGGCGTGCATGCAGAAGTCTGAGGACAACTGGTAGAACTAGAATTGGTTCTCTCCTTCCACTGTGTAGGTTTCAGGGAGAGGAGGAAGGTTGTAAGGTTTGCTGAGCCCTCTGACCAATGCCCAAGTGACTCTTTAACAGTTCAAAAGTGTTCCATTTCAGCAGGTTTGTTCCCGAGTTTTTCTTTTCCTTGTGCATATGTTTGCATATTCACACATGCACATACATGTAGAAGCTAGAGGTTGATCTTAGATATTTTCCTCAGGTGCTCTTCATTTCTTAATGAGGCTACACCTCTCAAAGAACCTGGATACAAGTCCTGAAAGAGCACTAGATGGTGGTGGTACACGCCTTTTAATTCTAGCACTTGGGAGGTAGAGACAGATAGATCTTTGATTTTGAGGCCAGCCTGGTCTAAGTGCATGTTCCAGGACAGCTAAGGCTATACAGAGAAACCCCGTTTCAAAAAAAAAAAAAAAACCAAAAACTTGGGGTTGTTATAATTCCCAAGGTATAGTTATTTTTCTTCTCTAGTAATCAAACTATAAAGCTTTCAGTGATCAGACTTAAGGCAAAAATAAATCAGGATCCTTCTCGAGCTCTGGCTTTTTATCTGAAGCTGAAATAAAGCAGCTGGTCAGCTCCCAGCAAAGGGATGGAAAGCCTTGGAGATTTTCCTTCTTCATGACCATAAAAAGCAACAAGTGGGTGACATTTCCCTGCGCTTGAGTTTGCCAGCGCAGGAATTTGCAACCCCATTCAAGCAGGCTGTCTGACCCTCCCCTGCTCTTCCTTCAAGTTCACACACAGGCACAAATCTCATATTCACTCTGTGGGATCCGGCAAGGGCTTGAGAAACATAGTAATTTACAGCTTTTAAACTCTACAGTAGTCCAATTGTCTCCAGTCCTAGAAAACGGGGTGAGGGAGAGTGCGAAGGCTTAATACGGGGCTTGAGCCGGGGCGATTGGCTTTGCTTGAAATTAAACCGGTAAACAGTTATTATTGTAGTCAGAAAGTCGAATGAAATCTGAAGCAGGTTATCTGGATTCTTTCAACAATAAGGTCAACCTAGTTCTGGAAACTGAATTTTCTAAACCATCCCTATTGTTTTCTGCACTATCTCCTATGTGCCTCTCCCAGTTGACTATCTCCACATCTGGCTGCAATTAAATAAGAAGATAAGATTTTTTAAAAGGGATGGGCAGGGTGGCTCCAGGCTCATAACGTCAGCACTTGGGAGGCTGAAGCAGGAGGATCAAGAACTCCTACCCAGCAGGGAGAATCTGTCTCAAAAGGGGCCTAGGACATAGGTTTGATTCCATAGTACCATAAAAAATAAACTTAATCCATTATTTAAAATCATGGCGGAGCCGGGAGAGCCGGGCGGTGGTGGCGCACGCCTTTAATCCCAGCACTTGGGAGGTAGAGGGAGACGGAGCCTGGTCTACAGAGTGAGTTCCAGGACAGCCAGGACTACACAGAGAAACCCTGTCTCGAAAAAAACAAAATAAACCAAAATAAAATAAAATAAAATCATGGCGGGATGGCTGAGAGTTTAAACCACTTGCCTCATGTCACCTTGAGGTTTTTCCATAGAGTATATGTGTAGAAAAAAAAAAATATCAACTGACCTGGGTTTTATCCCATTACACACACACACACACACTCACTTTTATACACCATTTTGTGCTGGCCCAGGAATTGGAGATGTAATTGAAGATGACCTTGAACCTGTGATTCTGTCTGTACTTCCGGGCGCTGTCATTACAAGCAAGTACTACCACACTGGGTCTTAAAGACTGAACCCAGGACTTCACACATATTAGGGAGGTATCCTATCCATTCAGCTACATCCTTCACCCCTAAGCCAACTTTCCACAGGCAAGCTCTTTTGATCTCTTGACCCGGCTGTTTCTCTCAGGGGCCACCATTCTTCCAATAGAGCATTCTGTCCACTTTCCTGCATGTGGTCCTCTGCATAGTCCCTCTCACTGGCTATGTTTTGCCATGTTTTAGCCTTTAGGATGTAGCACTAATGTACAATTCTGGGCAAAGTACAGTTTCCCTGAGCGCAAATCCTCTGTAGACAGCAGGTGCCAACTATATTCCTAGCATTCCAGAGCTTCAATTCTTTAAAAGCACTGCCTCGCCTTCCTTTGCTTGCTAAGGGTACTTAACTCTTGTTCTCCCCTACTCCTCTTCTCTTGCCCATGACTCTTTTTTACTTTATTTTAATATGTGCGTTTCTCATCTTTGAGAGTGTCTGTCTCCTGTGTGTGGGTTCCCAAAGAGGCCAGAAGGGACCATCAGATCTCCTGGAGCTGGAGTTATCCCCAGTTCTGAGCCTCCGACTTGGGTACTGGGAACCAAACTCAGGTCCTCTTAAAGAGTGGGACGCTCTTGCCAATCAGTCTTTAAAATAAAATCTATCTCAGGGTCACACAGTTACAAAAAAAAATTTATATATATATATATATATCAATCTCACATATGACTTTTCTTTTCTTAAAGATGCAAGCTTTTACAATGAAATCTGGAACTTTGAATCCAGCTCTCCAGGGGCGGAGTTCACCCTGCTGCCTAATTGGCCTAAGACGGAAGCATTCTGGGAAAGGAATCAGCGGGGTTCCAGGCCTCAGAGACACACTGCCTGAGAAGCTTTCTCTGGCCAGTGTAAAACTTTAAACCATGACCTACTTCCCTGAATACTGAAGCATTCCTTGCATTCCTCCATGTCATAAGGGACTCAACTTGAAATCACTGTTACGAGAGGCTAGATAGCACTGTTGGGTCTCGGTCTGTCACCACAAAAATTTCAACATAGAACAGCAATTAAAAAAAAAAATCTTTTAAACATTCTAAAGATCTCAGCTTCTACTAAAACAAGTACTGGTTTTCATGTTCATCAAAGCAAACAAGTTTAGTTTATTATAAACAAAACAGAAGACTGACTTAAGACTACTGAATTTCTTTCAAAGTAAATTTTAGCCCTTGAGGCTTTGCAATAAAGAGTATGTGTGTATAAAACGCAACCAACCTGGGTTTTATTTCCACCACAGCCCAGTATTTTCTGCTTCCCTTTTATATACCATCTTGTGCCAAGACTGGGAGAAACTGTGATAATAAGGAAGGATTTGACAACATTTATAACATACCCTACTGTGTGAGTGACTTATTTTATACAAAACAGAGCTTTACGAATTTCCATTTAAATGTCCACAGTTACAATACAGAAGTCAGAGCTCAACTCTAAATACTGATTTGCTTGTACATGCTATTTCTGAAGCAATTAAAACTCTCATAACCCGGTGGTGGTGGTGGTGGTGGTGGTGGTGGTGGTGGTGGTGGTGGTGGTACACACCTTTAGTCCCAGCACTCAGGAGGCAAAGTCAGGAAGATCTCTGAATTTGAGACCATCCTGGTCTACAAAGCAAGTTCCAGAAAGCCAGGGCTACACTGAGAAACCCTATTTCAAAAAAGCAAAATAACCAAACCAACCAAGCAAAAGTTGGTCACAGAAAGTGGATGATTATAATCCAGTGTGATGGTACCCACCTGTATCCCCATCATTTGGGAGACTGAGGCAGGAAAACTGCCTTGAGTTCAGGGCCTGCCTAGGCTATTACAGTGAGATTTCGCTTCAAAAATCGAAACAAAAAATGGCTGCCACGCACACTCGTCGGCAAGTGGCCAGTTGTTAGTGATCTAGAGACCATCTTGTTCCACCTCACCTGTCATTTACACTGTAGTGTCGAACCAAGTATAAAATCGGGGTAGAGATGGCACAGTATGGAACTGTCTACAGAACCTAGTGCTCACGCCCCAGTGAAGAAAGGTCCAAACAAAAGCTTCTAACAACGGCGTTCTCCAAAAAATCTTTTAGGACTTAGTTTAAATGATCGCTAAGAACCAAATGTATGGCCGGGCGGTGGTAGCGCACGCCTTTAATCCCAGCACTTGGGAGGCAGAGGCAGGCGGATTTCTG
>NW_022196911.1:1042736-1051012 GCF_008632895.1 Mastomys coucha | reverse complement strand
AAAAAAAAAAAAAAAAAAAAGAACCAAATGTATGAAATCTAACAATTGTTAAAGCAAAAGATAAGGGTACATACCTATAAACCGTAGGATTAGGAAGCTACGGCAGGAGGATCAAGAATCTATCTAAAAAAATTAAGCCAGGAATGATGGCCCAGGCCTCTAATCCCAGCATGTGGGAGGCAGAGGCAGGAAGATCTCTCTGTGAGTTCAAAGGCAGCCTGGACTACATAGTGAGTTCTAGGAGAACCAGAATTATATAGTAAGACCTTGTCAAGAAAGAAAGAAAGAAAGAAAGAAAGGAAGGAAGGAAGGGAGAGAGAAAGAGAAAAAAATGAATAAATTTAAAAGTTAACCACAAAACAAACACCACCACTGCTTACTGCATGGCAACACACCCTTCATGAAGAAAACTACCAAGTCACAATGAAGCACCTATACATGCGTGCGAGCATGTAAGTATGGGTTCATGCACGTGTGTGAACCGGCACAGGTGCGAATATGTGAATGGAGACCGGGTCTTCGCCAATTGCTCATCTTTTACAAATTGTATTATGTGTATTTATTGTGTGTACAAGAGCGTGTGTACTCATCCACCCATGGCATGGGGCACATGTAGACAGCTACAGTGTACTTAGTTATAATAATAAATAAATCTTTGGGACTGAGCGAGCAGGGACTGTGTAAGCTGGCTGACCAGAGTGAGCAGAGGCCCTAAATACAATTCCCAAAAACCACACGAAGGCTCACCACCATCTACACAGCTACAGTGTTCTCCCAACAACCATGCGAAGGCTCACAACCATCTGTACAGCTACAGTGTTCTCATATACATAAAATAAATTAAAAGATAGCTTTAAGTAAAAGCTGTTGCAAAGGAAGCCTGAGTTAGGTCTCTGTAACATTCATTAAAAAAACTTAATGACAGCCAGTCAGTAGTTCAGTGGTGGCACACGCCTTTAATCCTAGCACTTGGGAGGCAGAGGCAGGCAGATTTCTGAGTTCGAGGCCAGCCTGGTCTACAAAGTGAGTTCCAGGACACTCAGGACTATACAGAGAAACCCTGTCTCAAAAAACCAAACCAAACCAAAACAAAAACAAAAACAAGAACACAAAACTTAATTACATCTGTGACCCCAACATGGCCTGTGAGATGGGAGATAGAGACAAGAGAGAATTGCTTGGAAGTTCAAGGGCCAGCTGGCCTGGAGGGCAGCACAACAGAGACAAGACAGACTCTATCACAGCACACACAAACAAAAACACACACACACCAATAATAATAATAATAATAATAATAATAATAATAATAATAATGACTATTCTTCTGAAGGTCCTGAGTTCAAGTCCCAGCAACCACATAGTGGTTTACAACCATCTGTAATGAGATCTGATGTCCTCTTCTGGTGTCCGAAGACAGCTACAGTGTACTTATATATATAAAATAAATGAATAAATCTTTTTAAAAAAAGATTTATTATTATAACTAAGTACTGTAGCTATCTTCAGACACACCAGAAGAGGGCATCAGATCTCACTACAGATGGTTGTGAGCTACCATGTGGTTGCTGGGATTTGAACTCAGGACCTCTGGAAGAGCAGTCAGTGCTCTTAACCGCTGAGCCATCTCTCCAGCCCCTATAATAATAAATCTTTGGGACTGAGCGAGCAGAGGTCCTAAATTCAATTCCTAACAACCACATGAAGGCTCACCACCATCTGTACAGCTACAGAGTTCTCATATACGTAAAATAAGTAAATAAATCTTTAAAAATTAAAAAAATAAAAAATAGAAAGAATGACGAATTGGCTGGGGTGACAACCAGTACCCAGAGCCCACACTGGATCCACCAATAAGCAACCACACGTTCTGACACACAACTAAGAGAGCTAATCACCAACCACCTTGTCCATGCACAGCACAAGCCCAAAAGCGGACACCACGCTATAGTGGCAATTTTGGAATTTGGGTTTCTTTAAAAACAAAGAAATATTGCCAGACTATGTTTTTTTGTTTTAATCCCAGGTGTGGGATATGGGGCTGCTTCAGGGCGTCTTCAGCAGCTGACTATGATTTGCCATATGCTCTAGCAGAGATTTTTTTTTTCTATGATTGTGTGATGCTTGGAATTCTGAGAATTTTTCAAAGGGTATGTAAATGCTAGAGCCCTGATAAGTGGTGTTGGTTCAAAGGGGTTCGTTGTCGTTTGTTAGTAGTCATGCTTAAATAAGAAACAAGACAAAAGAAATTAGATTTAAGGATCTCTCTCTTCCCCCTCTATCCTTCTTTCTTTCCTATCTAGTGATAGGGGGTGAAACCAGGAGGGATTAAAAAAAAAAATGAGAGGCAGGGTGGTGGTGGCGGCGGTAATCCCAGCACTTGGGAGGCAGAGGCAGGTGGATTTCTTAAGTTCGAGGCCAGCCTGGTCTACAGAGTGAGTTCCAGGACACAGAGAAAGCCTGTCTCAAAAAAACCAAAAAGAGAAAAAGAACTTGCAAAGTAGCAAAGACCAGTACAAGCAAAGAAGAAACAAGAAGAAAGAAATTAGACTCAGGGGCCTCTATCTCTCTTCTTCTCTATCCCTTCTCTTCTATCTAGTGATGGCACAGGGGGAAATAAAAGGTGGCAAAAAGAACCCACAAAATAACAAAGACCGGCAACATTACCCAAAAGCAAGTCATCCCTAAGACATCTATCTCTTCTGCCTGCAAACTGAAGGGGTGTGGTCAGTCCTCAGGGACCTTGGTTTCCGATGGAGAAGACTGGCTGAGGTAAGTGCTGTTTTGGCAGCTGCCCAGCTTGCTGCTTCTAGTTTTATCTTCTACTTCCGAGCTCTTCCCCCCTCCCTTCAGGTTCCATAGCATTATCCCCTTCTATTGATGACCTCCGTGACACACCACGCCCAGTCTGTGCTCTCAGGAAAAAACGCACTACTGGAGATGTGTAGCTAAGTATAAGATGCCTGGGCCATTACTGAAGCCTCCACTTACATACTTATCTATCTGTGACAGGAGCTGGCCACATAGCCTCCGCTGGCCTCGATCTCAATTCCTCAAGGGTGCACCTTCCTGTAAACCTTTGATTCCCAAATTATTACTTACAAGTGATATCCTAGCTTCATGTCTGTTGCTGTGATAAGATACCCCGACAGAAAGGAGCTGAGTGGAGAATGGATTATTTGATCTCCGTTCCAGGTTACAGCCCATCACTGAGGGGAAGTTAAGGCAGCGGGAGCTTGGAGTAGCCACATCCACGGTCAAGAATAAAGAGATATGACTGCATGCATAATTATAGCTCGGCTAGTTCTATTCTTAAAGAGTTCTGGGCTTCAATCCAAGGAATGGTACCAATCACCTTCAGGCTGGGTCTCTCCTCATCAATCAAGACAATCTCCCAGATATACCCATAAACCAACCTACTCTAGATAATCCCTCACTGACACTCTTCCCAGCTGATTTTAGGTTGCATCAACTTAACAGTTAAAATGTCTCCCTTGGGGCTAGAGAGATGGCTCAGTAGTTAAGAGCACTGACTTGTTCTTCCAGAGGTCCTAAGTTCAATTTCCAGCAACTACATGGTGGCTCACAACCATCTGTAATGGAATTCGATGTCCTCTTCTGGTCTGCAGACAGCTACAGTGTACTCACATACATAGAATAAATCTTAAAAAAAAAAAAAAAAGTCTCCCTTCAGTGGGGCAGTGGTGGCTTTAATCCCAGCACTCAGGAGGCAGAGGCAGGTGGGTCTCTTATGAGTTTGAGGCCAGCCTGGTCTACAGAAGTTCTGTGTAGCCAAAGCTGCCTTGAAAAACAAATAAGCAAAAAAGTCTCCCTTTTAAGGATGCTAAGTGACTCTCCCTTCTAAGGAATCCTTCTTGTGAAGCCTTGTGTTCAGATGCCTGGGAAGCAGAGCCCGAAGCCATCACTTAAACCTGGGAGTTCCAAGGGCAGCCTGGAAAACACAGGCAGGAGTGGATCTCACCTCACTTGGTTTATAACTTAATCTGATTAGCAAATCACTATTCTCCTTTGTTGGTCTACTCCAGTACTGGGATTTCAGGCTTGTGCTGTAATTGTAATTTTTTTACCTTGGAGAGTTGGTTGCTTTCTGTCGTTGTCTTAGCTTTTAGGTCTTTGTTACTAGTGGGGAAGGGGATATGGGATGTTTTTGTGTTAAGTCTGGGCACGGGAGGTGAGAGAACAAGTTTTAGAAGTCTATTCTCTCCTTCTGTTGTGGGTTCTGTGGATCAAACTTTATAAGTCATCAGGCTTGTGTGGCAAGTGCCTTTACCTGCTGAGCCATCTTGCTGGTCCCCTCCATTGTTCCTGTCTGCCCGGTGCCAAGCCTGTATCCTGCTCAAATTTCGCTGACCTGGCAGAGATCTGAGCCAACAGTATCCTTTGAAAATGTTTGCGGGCTGTCTCCCTTTGCAGCCTCACTACCCACCTGTCTCCAGCCTACACGGTCCCCTAGATGGCCTTCTCGGAATGGAAGGCAGAGATCTTCTATGTCTGTGCTTTGTTTGGTATCAGAAACTTTCAGTTCACCTTTAAAGCTATCCACCTTCTGCGCAGCTCTTATGCCGTTGGGTGAACTTGATCATCCCTTTTCCGTTATCCCCTTAAAAACATCCATCGCCCTAACAAGTCTCATCTCTTCCAGCCTCCCCATGGATGGCCTTGGATGTAACTAGAATCCTTTTCCAAAAATATTCTTCGCTTTTCAGAGTAGTTATCTAGAAAATCCTCTGCATGGATCTGGACCAACTGATGGCACACAGATCTGGACCAACTGATAGCGGGACCCTCTCTCGCACTTACCTGAATCTACCATTGAACACTACATCTGAAGAGGCCTTCCCCATTGATGAGCAATGCTGTGTGCTTTCCTAGCACACTCTCACCATACCTTTGAAGGCTCCATGCCTAAGAGAATTACTTGTTTGGCCCGGCAGTGGTGGTGTGAGACTTTAACCCCAGCACTTGGGAGGCTGAGGCAGGCAGATTTCTGAGTTCGAGGTCAGCCTGGTCTACAGAGTGAGTTCCAGGGCAGCCAGGGCTACACAGAGAAACCCTGTCTCAAAAAACCAAAAAGTAACAACAACAACAACAACAAAAATTTAAAGAAAAAAAAAAAGAGTTACTTGTTTGATCTACCTGTGATACTGGATATCCAACCCAGGGCCGGTGCACAGCTAGACAAACACTGTTGCTGGGCTCTATCTCCAAGCTTAGAAAATACGGACACACTTTCCTTTTCCCTTAGAAACAGGACCTCTCCGTATTAGCCCAAGCTGGCTTCAGTCTCTCAAAGCATCTCTAGCGCCAAGTCTAAATCGCTGTGCAGCCATGCCCACATCATATTTGGCTATCTTTAATGTGTAATGGTATCATATGCTAGGACAACAAATGATGTTTAGAAAGATATGTCCACTTCTTCTCTATGCTCACATAGCCACGGCCTCAACATTCAACCTCAGCCTTGAGAAGCAAGAAAAATATTTTAGACTATAATATTTGGTGCTATAATTGACCAGATATTTTTAATTCATTGTATAAGTGCAGCGGAAAGTTGTCTAATTTAAAAAATAATAATAATAATTGAAAGATATATGCATATGTAGAAAAAGGTTCAACCAGAGAGACTATGTGACTTGTGGCACTAGAATAATAGGAAACATACATGGACAATAAAATCAGATTTCTCCTCTTAGGCATGAAAATAGATCTTTCTTGTGGACTAGGATCTAAATGGGATTGGGGTTGGAGGTGGGAGGAACACCTTTGATCTCGGCACTCTGAAGAAGCAGAGGCGGAGGCTGGTGGGTCTTTGAACCTGGCCTATAGAGCAAGATCCAGGGCAGCCAGGGCTACCCAGAGAACCCCTGTCTGGGGGTCGGGGGATTTAAATGGGATGGGGCAGGGCCTTGCCCTTACCTGTGTGAAGCCTGAGGTACTGGGTTCCACCTGTGGCATATACCTATAATCCTAGGTCTTGGGAAGCCGAGGAGAGTCACAGCTACCTACGCGGCAAAGCCGTTGTCTCAAAATAAAGCAAAACAAATCAACTCCTGGGACTTTGCGTGGGGTAGGCACGCTTCTTCTACCCGTGAACCTCTAGGCACGCTTCTTCTACCCGTGAACCTCCACCAGACATAGTTTGTAAACAGCAGCACCTGACATGGCTTGTGTGTGCTAGCCTCTGCCCAGCATGGCCCAGGCAGAGCAGCCTCCACTTGCACAGCATGCTACATAGGAGAATAGTTCCTTTATTTTCTTCTCCAGATCTGTAAGAGGGAATAAATGCCTTATCATCCTACACCTTCCCTTCCACCCACGCAAGCTCCAACCTTAGTCATTCTTAAGTTGTCTCCTAAGCCTTAAACACCGGGGGAAGGAGGGGCTTGTGTGTCCGCTCCTTTCCTCTGAGGACACAGTGCCCACACTGAACAATTAGAATACACAATGGCCTTTCAAGAATTCAGAAAAGTGGCTGGGCAGTGGTGGCGCACGCCTTTAACCCCAGCACTTGGGAGGCAGAAGCAGGCAGATTTCTGAGTTCGAGGCCAGCCTGGTTTACAGAGTGAGTTCCAGGACAGCCAGGGCTACACAGAGAAACCCTGTCTCGAAAACAAGCAAACAGACAAAAAAAAAAAAAAAAAAGAATTCAGACGGTGGTATTCTAGGCTATAGTGCGACTTAGTCTCAAACACATTTGCCTGTGCGCGCACACACACCTCCTATGTATCATGCTCATGCTAATGCATGCCTACCATTCCAGAACCTGAGAGCCAGAGAAGGCTCAGGAGACCAAGGGCAAACTTGAATACAGTGATTTCAAGGACAGTCTTGGCCGTTAAGATAAAAGCCTATCTCTAAAAACCAAAGCAAAACAAAACAAAAGCAAACAAAGCACCAATGTATAAAGAAGAAGCCCAAAGTCCCATCTTTGCATCCTCCAGTAGTTCTGACCCAAATGGCCCAAGTGAGTCAAATAATTGCAGTCATGTATTTTTCAAGAAGTAAGGAGGGCAGGACTGTGGTGGCCTTTAATCCCAGCACTTGGGAGGCAGAGGCAGGCAGATCTCTGAGTTCAAGGCCAGCCTGGTCTACAGAGTGAGTTCCAGTACAGCCAGGGCTACACAGAGAAACCTGGTTTCAAAAAGAAAGAAAGAAACAGAGAAAGAAAAAAAGAAAGAAAGAAAGAAAGGAAGAAAGGAAGGAAGGAAGAAGGAAGAAAAGAAGGAAGGAAGAAAGAAAGAAAAGAGGGAAGAAGAGGATGAGAAAAAGAATGAGAGAATGAGAAAGAGGATTAAAAAGAAAGAGTGAAAGAGAAAGAAAAGAGAGAGAAAGAAAGGAAGCAAGAGGTGTTCTTCACGGGACCCACATTCAGTTCCCAACACCCTCACAGTACAGTACCCTCACTTGCGTTACAGAATCTGATGCCCTCTTCTGGCCTCTGTGGGTACCAGGCACACTTATGGCACTCCAACCATACTTTCAAGCAAATACACATATGGAATAAAAATACTTCCTTTTTTTTTAAACCAATGTTATAGTATGTCAGTAAGATAGGATATTGACTAAAGGCCCCTGCTACTAAGCCTGATGACCTGAGTGTATTCTCAGGGTTGTGGTGGAAATGGAGAAGTGGCTTAGGCCTCCACAGACTTGCCGCAATACCATATGCACATGAACAAACACTCAATGTATTATGTATCCTTCTCCTGGTTCTGTGCCTAGCTGTCTACTGTAGTACTCTTAAATGTTTAGGTTAGGAGAACTAAGAATTAGGTGCAAGGATGTCAGCAGATGCAGGTGTTAACTACTTTCTCTAAATGCCGAATGCCACAAACTCCAATCTGTCACATCCCAAAGGATGACCCACACAGAGCTTCACAGGTCAAGGATGGCTGTGCACAAGCTCCCAGGATCCATTCCTTGCACAGGTGTTCTGTTCCCCAAACCCTGCATATATATTTTAAAATTCACAGAAAACAAGGAAAACAAGCAGTTTCATAGCGTTGAAAACAAAACATCTAGGGCTGGAGAGATGGCTCAGTGGGTAAGAGCACTGACTGTTCTTCCAGAGGTCCAGGGTACTTACATATAATAAATAAATAAATCTTTAAAAAAAACACACCTTTGTTCATGTGTGCTGTGTGGGAATAAAACCCAGGGCTTCCCACTTGTTGTTAAGAATGGCCTATCAGCTGGGCGGTGGTGGCGCACACCTTTAATCCCAGCACTTGGGAGGCAGAGACAGGTGGATTTCTGAG
>NW_022196911.1:1026430-1042607 GCF_008632895.1 Mastomys coucha | reverse complement strand
AAAAAAGAATGGCCTATCATGCTCAGCTACCCCAGGCCCAACATAAAATCTACTATTTCCTTTGTGTTGATTGTCCTAAAATTCAGTGGAGCCCCTCTACCAGGCCCAAAGGATCAGAGGATCAGAGCAAAGTGGGGTGACTCTTGCTAAAGTTCCAGGCCACCAAGCTGGAACCAAATTGTTTATCTGACTTTTCAGAAATCAAAAGATGAAGAGTTAAGTAATGGCCAAACCCAGCTATGTGTGAGGGTGCATGCCTGGAGTTATCCCACACGAAAGAGGCTGAGGTAAGAGGACTGCCTGTTTCAAGCCGGGGTTACATTGAGCGACCCTGCCTAAAAAACAAACAAATAAGTAAAAGTTTGGGCTGTATAAGTGAGTTCCCTATGCATTAACCTTTACAAGATGAGTAACTTCTGGTATGTCTCTGGTACATTTCTTTGCTATAAAGTCAACCTCAAGTCATCTCATCCAGGCAACTATTTCATTTTTATAAAAGGGTCCCTGATTCTAGAAGCGGATAGAGGCCCGTGAGAACAGAACACAGCCCTGCTTGCCTGGAGCCCCAGTTGCTGGGAGCTGAGACAGGAGAGCCACTCCAGCCCAGACAAGAATGAGACACAGGAAGGCTGATTAAACCCTTAAACTAAATAAACATACATTTGTATATTTCAAAAGTGGATCTGTGCAAGTCCAGAAGAGGACAAGTTCAAGACCAGCCTAGGCTACATAGTGAGTTCCAGGTTAGCCTGGAACATAGAGTACAACAGCCTATATAGCCCTCAAGGCGGAGCCTTTCCATTTTATAAGAGGTCCTGGATTGTGGAGACTCAGTCTTTCAACTGCTGGAATGAAGCCCTGGGGGGCAGGGTGTTGGGGACCTAGTGGCCTTTTGTCCTAGCAGCCTAAGGGGAGGTTCTGGGTTTGGGCTCTGATATAGTGAGAGAAGAGCACCTCTTATAATAGGGACACTCTATTGGCATATAGGTAACCACACAGGCAAAACTATCACTTTACTCAAGAGTAGAGGAAAGTTGAATCAGATGTTCAAGGACAGCATCTTCTATATAGTGACTTTGAAGCCAGCCTGCACTACATGAGACACGCAAATCCCCACCTCCCAAAAAATTCCATGACATTAAAAGACTGATGACTTGGGCCTTAAAAGCCAGTTTTATTATTCCACTTCCATTTCTCAGACACAGTAGCACAGGGCAGTCAATTATAGAATAATGACATCCCCAATATCTGTCTTAATACAGACACACCCTTTAAAACAATCAAGGAGCTGGAGAGATGGCTCAGCGAATAAGAACACGTGTTGCTTTTGCAGAGGACCTGGGTTCAGTTCCCAACATCCATCTGGTGGCTCACAGCCATTTGTAACTCCAGTGCCCAGGGATTTGATGCCCTCTTCTGATCTCCAGGGACACCAAATGTGACTGTGGTGTGTAGATACATATATATGGCCAAACAGCTTGCTCATATGTACATTAGAATAAATTATATGTTAGTGACTTATAACTCCCACAGTCAAATGGAACCAAGGCCTGAAGCACTTGACAAGGGTCTCCAGCCCCCCACCTTCTGGGGACACTAGCTTTACCCAGCTTGCATTAGTCCTATTCTGTTTTCAGTTTTAGACTCACTGATGAGGAGAAAACATAGAAAGGTTAATTCAGGGCTGCCACGAAGGCACAGCACGTAAGGTGCTTGTGGCCAAGCCTGATGACATGAGTTCAAAGTTCGGGCCCCATTTGGTAAGAGGGACATCTCCTATTGCTTGTCCTCTGACCTCCATATGTATATGCACTCACACATACACACACACACACACACACAGACACACAAATATGTAGTCATTTATTTAAAAACAAAGGTTGGGGGCTGGAGAGATGGCTCAGCAGTTAAGAGCACTGACTGCTCTTCCAGAGGTCCTGAGTTCAAATCCCAGCAACCACGTGGTGGCTCACAACCCTCTGTAATGAGACCTGATGCCCTTTTCTGGCATAGCAGGCATATGTGCAGGCAGAACATTGCACACATAATAAATAAATAAATAGGTTAACTCAGAGGCCTTCTGATTGCCAAACTTGGCCAGCAGGTTGGCTCCAGAAACCAAGATTTACCAGAGCAATGGAAGTAAGTCTATTAGCCATTACCCATTACCCATGGTCTGTCAGCCACTGAATGAAATTAAACCTGCAGAGACCAGAGATTATAGACATACACCTGAGAAAAAGAGAAGCCAATCTTATTGTCCCCAGGAGCAGCCAAAAAAAAAGTCTTAAACCAGGAAGCAGGGAAAGAAATAACAGAGGAAGCCGGTTCCCCTTACAATTTGCATATGAAGACCATGGGACTTCTTGTTTTTTTACTGAAGTACAGCATAGATAAAAACCAACACTAACGTGTTAAACTTGTGTAATCAAAGCTTAACTCTTGGGCTGAGTCTGCAGCCTGTTCTCCTAGCTCCACAAGGCCCTGAGTTCAAGCTAAGGCAAGAGGAAGAGGAGGAGGAGAAAGAAGAAAAAGATCATGTTTAATTCTCAGAGATGGAGAGATGACTCAGTGGCTAAGAGCACTTACTGAAAGAGGACCAGAGGGATCCCAGCATCCACTCCAGGGAGCCCACTTGTAGCTTCCATGGGCACCAAAATGTATGAATGCTCGAGTGTTTGCACACACAATTTTAATTAAAAAAAAAAGTTTAGCCGGGCAGTGGTGGCGTACACCTTTAATCCCAGCACTTGGAAGGCAGAGGCAGATGGATTTCTGAGTTCGAGGCCAGCCTGGTCTACAGAGTGAGTTCCAGGACAGCCAGGGCTACACAGAGAAACCCTGTTTCAAAAAAAAAAAAAAAAAAAAAGTTTACCTTTTATTTGACCTCATGGAAGAGTTCAACTAAAGAGTTGCCTTTGGGCACTCTTAGAAATAACTGCTAACTAAAGTCACCAGAACGAGGGGCTGGGGACTGTAGCCCAGTTCTAGTTCACTTCCTAGTATCTGAAAAAAAAGTAAATAAAATTTGGACTGTATAGAGATGCCATGATGAAACCATTTTTAATATGCTGACCTAAAATTTAATATATATATATATATATATATATATACACACATATATATATATATGCATATCATATACCTCAGAAAAATTTAAACTGAATAGAATGGTGGGTCGTAACTGTAATTTCAGTCTTCAGATCACCAAGAGTTCAAGGCCAGCCTAGGCTTCATAGTGAGCTCTAGGCCAGCCTGGGCTAATGAGGTGTTTCCTTGTCTGAAAAAACAGAACAGCAAAAGCCCCCAGCCAACTGGTTTACTAAATATGTAGCATCTGATATAAATATTTGACATTATAGACAAAAAAAATGGATAGTAGTCTTTAATGATCAATTCTATAAAAAGGAAAAAAGAACATTCTATCTAAAGAAGAAAAACTATATACTATATAGCAGCCCCTCCTTAAATGTCTACAGATCCATCAAGATTACATATTCATGATGTAATCCATAAGTAATTCTGTGCATGTTTCATCTGAACAACAACAACAAAAAAAAGCGGGGTGGGTGGGTGGGTTGTTGTAGCCTAGACTGAATTGGCTTCAAAATCACAGCAGTCCTCCTGCCTCTGACTTCTGGATGCTGGGATTTCAAATGTGAGCCTACACACCCAGCCAGGCCTCTCCCTTTCCCTTTCTTCTTTTCTTTCTTTCTTTCTTTCTTTTTTTTTTTTTTTTTTTTTTTTTTTGGTTTTTCGAGACAGGGTTTCTCTGTGTAGCCCTGGCTGTCCTGGAACTCACTCTGTAGACCAGGCTGGCCTCGAACTCAGAAATCCATCTGCCTCTGCCTCCCAAGTGCTGGGATTAAAGGTGTGTGCCACCACTGCCCGGCCTCTTTTTCTAAAGAGCAAACTAGTCTTCAACTCTGATTTTCTTCCTAAATCATTTGCTCAATCTACTAAGTACTAGAGAGACTGGGCTCGGTCACTATCTGATATCTCATTATGACATAAAATGAATCATAATGAGGTTAAAAGTGAAGCCCCAGGAGCAGACCACTGGCACTCACCAATGAGAACCCAGGGCCAGAATCACCACTTCCATCATCCATCAGCTCTTGCCAAGTGCCCTATGCTTCGTGCTGGGCGCCTTGCCTCACATGGGGACAGTTTGTCAGCAAACCAGGTAATCCTTGTGGAGCATGTTAGTTCAGAAGTCCCTAAGCCCACACAGGTAGAAACTGCTGGGAAGGGGACTAGGGGCTAAGGAGACAAGAGTGATGGAAGCCCTATGCCTTGGAGGTCAGGGATTGGAGCTTAAGGTGGAGAAGAGTAAGGAAGGCTTAGAGGTGCTGAATCATTCTTAATTATGAGATCCTTTGAAAAGGTCTTAGGTCTTCAAACCTGGGTAACCTGTGGATGGGAATGAAGTAACATACATATATGTGTTCCAGCAAGCATGTGCATGTGTATTGATCCATCTCCAAATTGATAACTGGGATACGGGCCAACAAATTAATGGTGTCACTTGAGTCATCTTTTAAAAGAGACTGCTTGAATGTTTCAAGATGGTGGTTGATGGCGATGAGGAAAGGGGAGGGAAAGAAAGGTTCATAATTTACTGTCAACAGATAATAAGACTTGACGTCATATAAAAACCAAAGTTTTAAAAAAAAAGTCTCCTGACTGCAGATTTTTAGCAATTATATCTTAAAATGACTATATTCCAAACTGGAGCTATGTTGATGATGATTGTCAGCAAAACAAGGTGAAGGCAGTGAGATGGGTCAGCAGGTACAGGTGCTTGATGTGTAAAGCCAGCAACATGAGTTCAAGCCCCACATGAAGGCCGAGGGGCTCTAACTAACCCCACAGAGCTGTTTTCTGACCTCCACATGTTCGTGCCAAGGCACATTTGCCCCGCCCTCACCTGCCCAACGCACCCGTAAACCCCATGCATGCACAGGTGTACTCCTCACAGAAGTACGTTTTTAAAGAGTGTTACACAAGTATTAAAATGTAAATGAGGCATCTAAAAGATGTGTATGGGAGAAACCTCTCAGAAAACCTGTGCATCTGAGCCATGAGGACTCTGGATTTTTATAAGTGGCGATGAGTTAAAAACTGGAGGCAGAAACTGTTAAAGAGAGGCCACCCAGCCTACATTATACTAGGCAACTAAAGAGGTCAAAGCCATCGGGTCCCACCTCTGTGAGATTTACCTGATCTCAATGTTTTATTCTCACACAAAGATGTTTATTCTTCCTGACCCATTCCTATAGTTCCTCGCTGCTCTCTATCACCAAATTCAGCAATTGGTTGATTTTTTTTCCTTTAAGTTGTTTGGTTGTTCAACATGCTTCCGTAAGAATATCTTAAATCCACCCGAGCGAAGTCTTGCTCACAAACACGTGCTGGATCACAGCTAATAAGCAATGTTGCCAGCCGGGCGTGGCTGGGAAGTCATTTGAGAGGCTGAGGCAGGACGGCCACTAGTTGGGCTAGCTAGTGAGTTCCAAGCCAGCCTGGGCTACAGAGTGAGACCCTGTCTTAAAACAAGTAAGCAAATTAATTAACCCGAACAATAACAAAACAAAAGGAACAGAAGTAAAATACAATAATGAGAGCAAGACACAAAGGTGGAGGCTGTGGTGACAGGATCAAATATTCTAGCCTCAAACCAAGCATCCCTATAAAATGCAGTATTTCTAGAGTTTTACAGTGGACTCGGCAGAAAGAGTGCAAGAAACGCTCACTTAAGCCTTTGCCTACATTCGTGCAGAACTTCTAACTCCAATGTTTGTTTATCCAACTGAGTCCACAAGCAGTAAACTGTGAGAAAGGGAGACAGGACTCCCGGAGCTTTGCCTATCCCTCCATTGGTCCGGTTCTCTGTCTAGAAGAGAGCTACATGCCTGGCTCTCTGCATCAGCTAGGCGGTGTCCCAGGCGCTGCCGCAGGACTCTGGGTACCAAACCTGGTGGCCCGGGTGGAAGCTGATATCAAGGCCAACACTGGGCGGGGAACTAGGACCTAGGTTTAACCTGCTTCAAAGCAGGTCCCGAGTTTCCCTCTCTGGGACCGGGGATTTAGGGTTGTGTAAAGTGGCTTAGGATGCCTGGCCGCGGTCAATTCTTATGGATGCCCCACCGGCCATCACCCCAGTCTGCCAGCCCACCGGAAGAAAAAAGAACGAGTAGAAACGGCGGGCAGGGGCAGATTTGATGGCTGCGGAAGGGCTGGCTAGGTCGCCGCCCTTAGAGACCCTCCACAAAGATGCCAGCCCCGCCCCGGTGCAAAAGACCCCAGAGACTGCAAAGGGCTGCGCTCGAGTTTGCAGATGGGCTGCACCGGCGGGAAGTTGTGGCAGGCGGAAACCGCCAGGACGCCCCATCTCCATCCCGCCCCACCCGGGCAGGTGGCCGCAGCTTACCTTGGTGGCGGGGTCCGCGTCAGCGGGGTCTCCAGCTGCTCCCGACGCTTCGGCTGCGGGCCCATGGCCACTGAGCTCCAGCTCGCTCGGCGTGTCGCTCCCCGCCGGCTGCTCGGGGCTCCGTTGCTCGGTGGAACTGCCTGCGCCCATGGCTCAGTGGCTCTCCTACTCCCGCCGGCTAGCCGCCTTCCTGGGACCGCGGAGACGCAGAGGGGCGAGGAGATGTGCGCCCAGGACCACAGGGACTAAGGGTGAGGAGCACCGGCTCTCCGCGATCCTGCTGAGAACGCACCCGGACTGAGAATGAAGGGGACGCGCTCGTGGCAAACTCCTTAAAAGAAAAAAAAAAAAAAAGCCACCTCGTAGCCTCCTCCCTCCCCCTCCTTGTTTTTCCCTCCCTTCATCACATGAGCACAGCCCAGACACGCCTTGCAGCATCTCCCCCTGGCTGCTAGGACCAGAGGCTCCGCCACTAGGCCCCCAGCAACCCACTGCGCCCCCAGGGCTTCTCAGGTCGCTAAAGGGGGACAAGAGGTGTGGGGTCTGTCCTGGGGCTGCAGAAGGTTCAGGAGCAGCAAAAAAGGGAGCGGGGGCAAAAGCTTTGTTTTTTAATGTAATGATTGATAACCCAAGGTTGGATCTTCTGCAGCCCATAATTTGCATTTGACCAGGCGCGAACCAAAATCCCCATTTGCTTTTCTTCAGGTTGTGTTTGACTTTAAGCATTTGTTTCTAGCTTTCTCTCCTTCGGCAGGAGAAAGGAAGCGCTCCTGGGCTGCTCCTGAGCCTGGCCATATTAGGGCGGCTCACGTGGTAGGAGCTGGGAAACCCAGAGGTTGATGCAGTCAGGCCACCACTGAGGTGGGCCCAGCGTCCCCAAGATCCCAGCCAGTGATGTCAGCTGATGCCATCAACAGAGCTCACCGCCCTCTTTCCCCAGGGAACGCGGGGGAAATGAAGCTGTTACTGGAAATGTGCCTGTCCTTTGAGCGTCTGATGCTGAAGGTTACACATCCAGGCCACTCGTCTCCTGACGCTTAAACACCACATTGGCTTAGGTCTGCTTAGTCGCCAACCGCATTATCAAAACACGAAGATTTCTCGTACTAGCAAAGAAGGGGCTTGTCTGTTTCTCTTCCCCACTTGATTAAAATACTCATTGTATTAACACGGCAGCCAATAAGTCTTTGACTTAAATTGAAATTTTGTTAGATTACCCGTCACTAAGCATGAAAATGCTAGGGAGAAAAGATGAAATGTCAGGTGAGCTAGGTGCTGTGATTCTGGTCTGAAATCCTGATGCTTCAGTGGCTGAGGTAGGAAGGTCAGCTTGAGCCTGAGGCCAGCACGGGTTAGGTAGTGAGTTTCAGTCAAGCCTGGGAGCCACAAAGCAAGACTGTGGATGAATGAAGGAATTAATGATTTAAAACCAGTAAGAGCATTGAATCTAGATGCCAGATAAATATCTCATTCCCAGATTTGATAACAGGTTACTGGAGTGTCAATGGAAACAGTAATTTAGCTAATAATATTTGGTCTTTATTCACGGTTATTTAAGTGTATATTAGAAACCACTCGTTTTTCAGGATAAAATTTGTTTTCTCCATGTATGTCTGAAAGCCAGTTTCTTTGGGGTTCATTCATTTAAAAACAGACTTTCAAGTTGCTTTTAGTTATTTGTAAATGTGTCACCTACCTCGATTTCTTTTTTTTGCTGAGAAAGAATTTCTAACAATCTAGTCCAAGCTAGCCATTAGTCTAGCCTAGTCTCTGGAGGAAAGACAGCAGGGACTTGTGAGACCACACCCTGCTTCAATTTAAATTTTGAATTTAAATTTTGAATTAGCATTTCCCCTACCCGATCCCTTACGGTGCTGAGGGGCAGGGGTTGAAACCCAAGGCCTTGTGCACTTGAGATGAACACTCTAGCTTTGAGCCTTATCTCTGGCCCAAACTTGAGCATTCTCGTTTTATATCAAGTACTATTCAAAAAAAAAAAAAGGTTTCATATATCATCGCATGTAATCCTTATAACAACCCAAGGCATACATCACATCCTCCTCAGACTACCAACAGAGAAAGGGAAAGGGGATTAACCAAAGAAGTCAAGTTTTTGTGTACCCAAGGATTCATAGTTGGTAGATGGATATGAACGAGGCATCCGATGAACAGGTGACTTTAAGGTCCACCCTCATCCTTCCGCGGGATGGTAGGAACTAGAAAATGCTGCTGAAACAGGTGTAGAGCCTGTGGGTGGCTTTGATGTAGAGCCTTGGATCACGCGCATTGGGTTCTATCCCCCAAAGCAAAAGCAGGGAGGGGACTTAATTGAGAACAATAAAGTCAGCACGTTTGAAAATGGAGGAGGAGGTAAGGTTTGTCCTACCGATTTGATACAAATAGTATCAAGGTTCCCCCATTTTGTGAGATTGTATTATTCAAGTTCCTGGGAAATTCTTGACAAAGCTTTTCACATCCACCAGCCTTGAAATGTTCAGAAAGATTGCAAGGTCAAAGATTTCCAGCTAGCAGTATGCAGCCCTGTGCTGAGGAAGACCTTGCCTGTGCCTACTCAGAGCACGGCCTGCTTCCTTTATGCTTATTGTCCAGGCTATAAAAACGTGGGTTTTCTTATTTTTGAAAATTAAATCGAGGGGATGAGGAAATGGGCCAAGTCAGGTGGTGCAAGTATCCAGAGGACATGAATTCAGATCCCCAGATACATACCATCTAGTGAGGTGGACTTGTGGCGGGCAGTCCCAGCGTGGAGGATCCCTGGAGCAACTTGGCCAGCCTGGATAAACATCTTTAAAACAAAAACAAAAACCAGAGCTTTTGTAGTTCAGATCTTTAATCTCCCTACTTCAGAGGCAGAGGCAGGCAGATCTTTGTGAGTCAATTCTGGGCCAGTCAGGGCTGCACAGTGAGACTCTCTCTCAAAGAAAAGAAGAAAGAAAGAAAGAAAGAAAGAAAGAAAGAAAGAAAGAAAGAAAGAAAGAAAGAAAGGACCAAAGAGAGAAAGAGAGAAAGAAAGAGAGAGAGAGAGGAAGGAAGGAAGAAAGGAAGAGAGAAAGGAAGAAAGGAAGGAAGGAAGAAAGGAAGAAAGAAAAGAGAAAAGAAAAAAAAAAGAAACAAAAACAACCATCCAAAACACCTGGAGAGCAAATGAGGAAGGTGCCTGCATAGACCTCTGATCCTACATGGCTCCATGTGCACGTGCACACTCACCTTGGAACACACACACCATATATACACCACACACTCAACACTTCATAAAATAAGGAAAACACAAAACAGCTAGGTTAGGTGGCACACCCCTGTAATCCATTCACTTGTGAGACTGAGACAGATAGTGAATTCAAGGCCAGCATAAGCTACATGGTGAATCCCTGGCTTAAAAATCAAACAAACAAAAAAGCCAACAAAACTAAACTTAAAAAGTAAAACTGTATTTTAGCCGGGCAGTGGTGGCGCACGCCTTTAATCCCAGCACTTGGGAGGCAGAGGCAGGCGGATTTCTGAGTTGGAGGCCAGCCTGGTCTACAGAGTGAGTTCCAGGACAGCCAGGGGTTTACAGAGAAACCCTGTCTCAAAAAAACAAAAAAACAAAACAAAACAAACAAAAAAACCCTGTATTTTAAGGGACTAGATGTTTGGTTTCCTACCCAGGAAGATGAACTAAGGAGCATATTTTACATATCAAAACAGACTTGGCCTACGAGTTCTCCCAGCATTCCTCAGTCCCTAGCATATCCTGCCCCAGACTGCCCTTCTTCCAGAGGCTTTTCCACACATTATCCAGATATTTTGTTCCCACTGATCCCCTCTCATTCCCCTCTCCTGCCCCCGCTAGAGCAAGTACACACTTTTGATTTTTGGGTTTTTGGGGGTTTTTTTGTTTGTTTGTTTTTTTGGTTTTCTTTTTTTGTTTTGTTTTGTTTTGTTTTTTCCAGACAGGGTTTCTCTGTGTAGTCCTGGCTGTTCTGGAACTCACTCTGTATACCAGACTGGCCTCGAACTCAGAATTCCGTCTCCCTCTGCCTCCCAAGTGCTGGGACTAAAGGCGTGCGCCACCACTGTTGGGGGGTTGGGGGGAAGGGAGTATGCACTTTTATTTCTCTCTCTCACACTCCTCTCCTCTCTCTTCCCAAATACCTCCAGGTACAGTAAACAGGCTCAGCAAGGCTTGGTGGCACATACCCCAGCACCAACCGGCCTGATGCAGGAGGATTCCCATGAATCTGAGGTTAGCTTGGCCACTTCATAAGTTTGGGGTTAGCTTGAACTACATAACAAAACCTTAGAGTTAGTGGGTTTTGTTTGTTTGTTTTTTAAGACAGGGTTTCTCTGCGTAGCCCTGGAACTCTCCCTCTGTAGACCAGGCTGGCCTTGACCTCAAAGATCTGTCTGCCTCTGCCTCCGGAGAGCAGGGATTAAAGGCGCATAGCAGGGCTACCTTAGAGAGTTGCCTTCACTGATTGTTTGCTTTGTTTCTTTTCCTTCTTAATTCTGCTGTTTGATCCAGAGCCTCTGTAGCTCAGGCTAGACTGGGACTCTTTATGGAGCATGACCTAGACTTTCTAGTCCTCTTGCCTGTTTAGTGCTGGGATTACATATATGGATCACTATGCTCAGTTCTTGTTTTTTGTGTTTATGCAGTGCTAGTAGAATACTCTTTGTTTTGTTTTGTTGAGACAGGGTTTCTTTGTGTCACGCTGGCTGTCCTAGAACTCTGTAGACCAGGCTGTTCTCGAACTCACAGAGATCAGCCTGCCTCTGCCTCCTGAGTGCTAGGATAAAAGTTATGTGCCACCACCGCCCAGCAAGTAGAATACTCCTGTATCTTAGGGCTTCATGCATGCTAGGCAAGCACTTTAACAACCGAGCATCATCCCCAGGCCCCCAATACGCATCTATTAAGTGCCTATCCTCTGTGAAACACAGAGTTACTATGATGCTTTCCACCCAGCATTCAGATGCAAGTCTACAAGGTTTTCTTGTGTTGGGTGTTGGTAATATCTGAAGACTTGCTCTCTTGTCCTCTGTGGTGGAGCAGAAAGGCAGCTGACCCTGGTTTCCACCCCTCCCTCAGAGGCGTCAGTTACACAGAGTCTGTCTAGCAGGGGGCCCAGCACCACAGGGCACCCAGGGCGCAGGTGTCCTCTCCCACACTCTCCCATGGGACAGTCAGAGACGAGGATGTTTCCCCGAGAGGGTTAATTCTCTCATCAAAAACAGTTTGAGATCACTCAAAAACAAACACACGTTGCCCCTGTAGAGCAGGCTGAACTTGTCCTTAAGGTTACTTCTCCAGAAATTCTGGTCACATGACATTTAAAAGAAAATGTTGAACACAGCCTGCACTTCACCTTTTGTGCACGCTCACAGTTTTACAGGAGGTACAAGCAGAAAGGGCTTGAAGTACTCAGTACCATGGCGTTATCCAATAGGACGCCAGGCTGAGCGGAGTGAACAAGAATACGTGATATAGCTTAAAACAGTTAGAGGAGCATGTGAATGTGCTCGCCATAAAGAAATGGTAAGACTTGCCAAATTTTAGTTTTTAGACATGGTCTCAAGACTGGGGCTGTAGCTCAGAAGAGCAGCACTTGCCTTCTAAGAGTTCATTCAGTTCCTCAGGACTGCTGAAAGAGGGGAGAGGGAGGAGAAGGGGGAAGAGAGGGAGGGAGGGAAAAAGAGAGCGTGCTCTCCAACCCACCATGTGTATAACTGAAGCCGACTCATCTTCCTGCTTCTACCCCCAAATGCTGGTAACACGGGTGTGCTGTACTGTACCTGGTTTTATGCAGTGCAGGGGATCAAGCCCAGGGGTTCCTGTACTGTAGACAAGTATTTTCCAGCCCAGAACTGACTAAAGTTTAAGGTGAGGTGTATGTAAAATCATCCTGAGTTGGTTACTTGAACAGGTATTCACAAATCAAAATATCACATTCGATTTCACAAATATATAAAATAAATTGTATGTAAATATGAAACTCTATATATATGAAAACAGAAATATTTTTCACACATGTTTTCCAACCCAAGATGGTTTCTAGTCTTTCATAGGCTCAGTTATTTACACAGAACTAATTCAGTCTAACTGCAACTACTTAGTCCAAGGAGAGTTTAAATTGAAATGGAGTGTAGGAGCTCATACCTGGCACCTCAGCACTTAGGATGCTAAGGCAGAAAGATAACCAGAGCTGTAAGGCTAACCTGAGTGAAAATATGAGAGACTACCTCAAGAAAGAAACAAGGAACCAGAGAGATGGCTCAACCAGTTAAGAGCCCTGCCGGCTCTTTCAGAGAACCTGGGTTGAGTTCTCAGAATCCAAGCCGTGACTCTCAGCTGTCTGTAGCACACATATAGGCACAAGTGGGTATACACACAGTCAAAGATAGGTAATACAAAATAAAATGCATTAAAAGAATTAAAAGTGCCTGGCAGTGGTGGCGCACACCTTTAATCCCAGCACTTAGGAGGCAGAGGCAGGCAGATTTCTGAGTTCGAGGCCAGCCTGGTCTACAGAGTGAGTTACAAGACAGTCAGGGCTATAGAGAGAAACCCTGTCTCAAAAAAAAAAAAAAAAAATTAAAAGCAAAACAAACTGGGTCACTATCCACAGTAATGAAGAATTACTTTCGTCAGATAACAGCTCATGTGACTCTTTTGTCCTGCTGGTTTGCTCTCCCATCCAATCGGTGTCCTGATAAAGATGCATTCCTGTGGACTGATTGCATTCTTACCAACTAGCTTTTTTTTTAAAGATTTATTTATTTATTATAAGTACACTGTAGCTGTCTTCAGACACCCCAGAAGAGGGCATCAGATCTCATTACAGATGGTTGTGAGCCACCATGAGGTTGCTGGGACTTGAACTCAGGACCTTTGGAAGAGCAGTCAGTGTTCCTAACCACTGAGCCATCTCTCCAGCCCTTAGCAACTAGTTTTAAGTCTGTTTGTTGCTGTTGTTTTTCTTTTTCAATGACTTCTTGTCACTTTTCACAAGAGTAAAAGACATCAGGGTGTGATACCACAGCCAAAAACCCTAGCCCTGGAGAGGATGAGGCAGGAGGTTCACGGCTTCCGGGCCAACAAGGACCCAAAAGCAAGATTTTTGTCTCAAAACACTGAACTAGGACTGGAGAAATGGCTTGGCTGCTTACGAGCACTCCCTGTCCTTCCAGAAGTCCTGAGTTCAGTTCCCAGCTTCACCTGAGGCACCTCAAAGCCACCCACCCGGAACTCTGGCTCCAGACGACTCAATGCCTCTGGCTCCTGCACGTGCATGCATAGACACACACAGACATGTACACATAATTAATATTTTTTTTCCACACAGGTTTCATTTGGTCACTCTGGCTGGCCTAGAACTCATTGTGTAGACCAGTCTGACCTAGAATTTACAAAGATATACTTACCTTCAAGGGCTGGGATTAAAGGCACACATCATTACATTCAGCCTATAATAATTTTTTAAAAGTGAAACTATAACTACACTAAAATTTTAAAAAAAATGAAATAGCTGAGTGTGATGGGTCATGCTTAGCATATTCAAAGACTTGGGTTTCATCCTGAACACCACACACACAGGTGTGGGGTTACTCATGGAGGCAAAGACAGGCAGGGCTTTGTGAGTTCAAGGCCAGCCTGGTCTACATAAAGAGTTTCAAGTCAGCCAAGGCTACAAAGTGAAAATGTCTCAAAAAACCCAAAACAAATAATAAAACTAGATTCTCCCCTTGCCTCCTCTCTCCCCATCTCGGACTTCATCACAATATCCTTGGGAGCTCAGTTACATGAAAAACTTCAAAAAAGTATCCTTTCAATGCTACTGTGTTCTTAGGAGTTGTGTAAAAGAAATTATTTGAATTTCACTTTCTATTTATTTATTTATTTATTTATTTATTTATTTATTTATTTATTTTTGGTGCAGTGGGAATAAATTCAGGACTTCACAAATACTAGGTAAGAACTCTACCCCTAGAACTAAACCCCCAGACTTTTGAATTGTATTCATCCTCTCTCTCTCTGCCTCTCTCTCTCTCTCTCACTCTCTGTCTCTTCTTTTGTGCTGTGTCATTTTAAATTTTGAGTTTATTAGTGGGTATGCCATGGTGTTCAGGGAGGAGCTCAGAGGACAACTCTGTGGACTCCACTCTCTCCTTCCATCTTTGTGGGTTCTGGGACTTTAACTTGTGTGCTGACATTCTCGAGTAGCAAGCTCCTACCTCTACCCAGTGAGCCATGTTGCTAGCCCTGTTATTCAGGTGTTTGTTTGTTTGTTTGTGAAACAAGATCTCACTCAGGGGAAGGCTGATCCCAAACTCCCAGTGATCCTCCTGTCTCAGCTTCTCAGCCTCTCATATGCTAGCTATTGCTAGGTGAGAACCTCCAGGCCCAGTTTGAATTTTCCTTTCTACCAGTTATTTTATCCTGGGAAATTAATGGGTTTCTTTCCGAGTGAAAACAACTCCTTACTGACAATAGCCCGTAGCTTGTGATTACAATAGTCACAGTACTGAACGCATTTGGTAGCTGCCAGTGCTCCACTACTGTGTTTGTGCTACGCTGTAAATGCAGAATTAACATAATAGGAACTGCACTCAGCTGGGTTGGTGCACCCTTGCTATTCCAGTGCTCAAGAAGCTGAGGGAGAAGATCTCTGTGAGTTCAAGGTCAACCTGGTCCACATATAAAGTCCAGGCCAGCTAGGGCTACATATTAACACCCTGCCTCAAAACAGAACAAAACCAATAACAACAAAACCCCTGACGTGTACAAAGGTGTGGTGGTGTTCACCTGTAAATCCAGTACCAAGGAGTATCTTGAGTTCAAGTTTGGGGCCAGTCTGAGCTAACTAGCAAGACCTTATCTAGAAACAGAAAGAGAATGGTGAGCCTTACCATCGACCTCCCTGCCCCCTAATCACCGTGTGCCTTCAAGCCGGGGTCTTTCTTTGATCCCTGAAATCTCACTTTCTGTCAAGCAACTGATGATTTGCTTTGGGCCTTGATTAAGGTGCTACATGGCTCACCCTCACTGGTAGAGTGCTTGCATAGCTTGCTCCAGGCCACCGGATCAATTCCCAGTTGAAGAAAATGTAACTGTGAAATACTCACTATGCAGACCATGCTGACCTCTGACTCACAGAGATCTATCTGCCTCTGCCTCCCAAGCGCCCAGCTGAATACCTGTTCTTCAATGAGGAATAATTATCAGAAACATGTGCAGAGACAGTGAAATGGCTTGGTGGGAATCTTTAAATACATACATACATACATACATACATACATACATACATACATATTTCTATTAGGGTTGAAGAAATGACTTAGTTGTTAAGAGCACTGACTGCTCTTTCAGAGGTCCTCAGTTTAGTTCCCAGTACCACATGTGGCATACAACCATCTGCAATGGGATCTGATGCCCTCTTCTGATGTGTATGAAGACAGAGCACTCATATACATAAAATAAATAAATCTTTTTTAAAAAATGGCTCAGTGGATGTAAAGGAATTGCTATCAAGACTCTCCAGCCAAGTGCCATTCCTGACACCCACGTAATGGGAAAGGACCTATGCCCACATGTTGTCCTCTGACCTCCGGGCAGATGTACATACAAAAGGAGTAAAATCTAATAGAAATTTTTTAAAAAGAAAAGGGAAATGTGATTCATCAAAGTCCATTTGCCTTTAATCAGATGCAATTAGTCTATGACTTGACCAACTTTTCTTTTTT